>NW_027212828.1:903733-1204977 GCF_030788295.1 Drosophila virilis | reverse complement strand
TCTTTAGACATCATTTTTACTTGATCTTCCTTGTACATTTTTGTACGGGTGGCCACCCAACTCAAAATTGATAAATGCAGGGACCCAATAGGTGCTGTTCAATTTCGTTGTCTTTAAAACAAAGTTCGCAATTAACAGGTTGTCTGTAAAATAACAGTTTTTGTAGGACAGAATAAATAACGGAGAAAGAAACACAAAAAGTTATGGTTTTACGCAGCAGGCACGAGCAAAGACATTTTTCGTCGGTTTTTTTTTCGTGTACAAATGTATTTCCAAAGATCGATAAGAAGAATCGTTTGAGACGTGTTTCACGCTTTCGCAGAATCCAATCTAGTTTGGTATAAATGTGATTAAAAGTATTTTATTTTCAAAGCTCTACATAAAAACTTAATGAATATGTGAGTTCAGCGTTTTTGAAAATTCCACAGGTGGAAATTTGGGGAAAAAACTATTACGTTCAATATCGGTTTTAAACTCATTTTTAAAGATCATTATCAGAACTTATTTGACACGCCTTTGCAAAGATCACCGCTATAGGATGTAAAATTCGGCTCTGTAAACGCAATTTTTTAGTCGCCCTCAAGATTCTTAATACAAGACTAATAGGAGCGGAAATCTCTAATTCCATCATTTGGTTTTTTATTCGATTCACTCTCAACTTATTTTTAAATAGAATTGGAGATTGATCTCCATCTTGAGATGGTACGGTTAGATTACAATTTCCCACGAGCGTGTAGTAATAGGAAAGGTAATATCTAAAATGTTAAGCACAAAAGGTTCCACGGGTGAGGCCGGAAAATACCCGCTAGTATATATATAAAGAAATAGAAAAAATGAAATCATTACTACGACGTGAATAATTTGAACAGTAGCGATACGATTTGTATTTCAGGGAGACTTATAAAACTAAGCCCAAAATGCAAAATAAATCAGGCTCCGTTTTCGCGTCATAGCTCAGTCCATGGTAGAAACCGGTAAGTGATACACATTTTCTGGTACAAGTTCTGAATTTCATAACTCAATCTAGGAAAGACCACAAATTTCATCCAACCTGGACCGGTCGGGCGTGCCTAAATAAATGGTTCACAAGACGAGCCGTACATTTAGCAAATATATCGGGCCTATCGAACGAAAAATTCTGCCGGGGGTACCCCCAACAAATGTTCTCCGATAACGGCAAAACATTCATTGAAACCTCCGCGGTGTATTACTTCCACTTACATCCATCGAAATTTGTTTAGGCGCTTCAACCCTTCTAGCGCCACTCCTATAAAAGGCTTACCGGCTAACCTAATGGCCCTCAGTAGAAAATATGTCATTGTAGAAAGTAGGCAAGAGAGTGCAGGGACCATTTGTAAGCATGGTATCGCCTCTGCGCCATTGGCAAGAAGAATACCTCAAGGAGTTGCACAATAGGAAAGCCGTACATCAGTTATGGCAGATAAAACGTGTGTTTTCGATTTTCTGTCAAAAAACAGCATCTATTTTTCTATTATACATTATTAAAATGGTCTCTTCAGGTTGCGGCAGAATTCAAGCACTATGAAAGTGCTAATGTTTCCTGAACCTGAAATCTGAAACGCGTCTTCGGGCAGTACCAATGTTAATTCGCCCCAACTGCCTAGCATACAAGAACTCTCTTATGTCATTTCGGTACATTTCACTGGCGATCCTGTCGGGTGGCAACGCAAGGTCGGGTGCCCAACATGCATCAACGACCAGAACTCGCACCTCTCAGCGCTCTTTATCCACTGCGCCAAGCACACCACGAGCAATAGCATAGGTGTGTTTCGCTTGGTGCACTGGTCCACCTGGGTAACTGCCCTCGGGTTATCTGTCCCTTTGGTGCTTGTCACAAGAAGAAGAAAATTTAAGTTAATTTAAAGACGCAGAATTAACTTTAGATTCATACCTCTCTCAAACCTAATAAGAAAACACCCGGAGAATACTGAAGAACATCGTTTTGGCGTTTATCACCAAATAATCCGCTCGAGTTTGGTCCCCAGCCAAGACGTCCACGGTGGTGTAGAACGCAGTGTTCGATAGGACCTCTCGGAAATTTTCAGACAGTTAAGTCCAGTTTGCAGGCATCTCACTTCCCTGCTTACCAAGGACTTCTATTTGAAATAGCATTAAAAGCGCGGTGTCTTTGGGGCACACTATGCTGCATATACCACTAGCAGCAAAAGCAAAATGCTTCAAGAACAATATTAATAATATTTGTTCGCGAGTCGAATGTTTCCTGAAAACCATCCCACCACATTCTCAAGAGAGAAATCATACGCGCTCATAGGTATTTAGGCAAGTGCCCTTAATCAAGCTAATATCTGTATTTGATATTTGACAATTTATTTTACTTTATTGTTATTGGTCTTTTTAAATTTCTACTATGAAATTTGTATAATTCGAAGTTATTTTCCTCAAGTTGTGTGCATAGAATTTGAGGAATTTAAAAATCAATATAAAATAACTTTAATTTGTAAAAGGCTTAGTTCGGAAACACGAAAATGAGTTTAAGATTTTCGTAGGCTGTTGTGCTTTGTGAAATCGAAAACCTGTATCCAAGTCGATGGTATTAACAGAGGACCATTCGTTGAATGCAAGCAGCTTCCCTACAAGCGTATTCGTATGGAGTATCTCTTACGAAGCTCGTATTATTATATTTTATAAAATTAAATGTAATTTGCAGAAAGATTTATAAATACGTGGCATATGGAATTACCTCTTTTACGATTGTAATCGCATTGACAACACCTTCACGTAAATCCTTTGGCTGGCCTTGTCGTTTTCTATCTTGCTTGGATTTCCGACTCTTGCTTAATGATGGTCCAGCAGACAACATGTCAAATGTAGTTTCTGCCGTAAGCTAAAATATGGTTAGAAAACAATTGGTTAAACAAAACTGTTAGCAATGATTAATCGTGCTAAATATATTTTACAATTTAACCATGTAGGAGGTTCAAGTCGGGAGCTTCCGACTAGGGAATACGCGACAAGTTATCGAATTTTTAACTTCTCTAGCTCTTATAGGTTCTGATATCCTTGCGTTCATACGCTGGGGGCGACCAAAAAATGACCCCGAAAATATGAAAGCGATCCAAGAGTTTTTGGTGCAGTGCTCTTATAAGGTGGCAAGCCAATCGCAATGATTTTCAAAACGCTGAAATGTATCGAAATGCATTACACCACCCATGAAAGAGAGCGGCTAGCTATAGTGTCACCTGGCCGTTGAAGTTGTTGCAAGCTGTAATCACTGAATAGCCTGAGTTGTAGCTTTTTTAGAAGCAGCCTTAGGGGTTATAGCCAGCACTTCTGACCTTGATATTGCTCCAGTTTAATGGAAAAACAGCTCATTAAAGCTTACAGTAGACAGTCAAATATCAACAATAGAGCCACAGATCAGAATAATAAATTAAGAAACCCTGTCAACCGAATCCTCACAATTTTAAGCGCCGAAGATTTTTATAATAACCAGTCAGGTTGCAAATGTCAGCATCAGCGACCTCATGTGGTTACTGACATAAAAGTTATATTAAGCGCCGAAATTATTAATTTCCTCATTTAGTACACTAAAGTTAAGCTGCAGAAAGGGCGGCAGACATCTGCAGTGCCACCGACTATGGCGTGCTAATCATTAACGACAAGACATCGGAATTCCCCATAGATGACGAAAACCCGGCTTGGGTAGGAGAAAGTTATACGATTACGTTCCGGAAAGACCCAATTGTAAACGGGACAAGATTTGTTAATCGAAACGAGCTCTCCAAGCGAGCTGCCGATATAAATAATACAGAACACCGGACAGTTCTAGTCTACCCTTCTTGCACCCATTGAGCGAAGCAAATCTTGAGAACACCAAGAAGATGACATCAACTTCTAAGCCTCTGGTTATCATGACATGCCTTTCTATCGGATTGACTTTTGTCACGGCTTTACTCTTCTTCAGATGTAGACGCTCCCACAAGATTTGAGTATCCTTAATTATTGTGGGAGAGCAGTTAAACCCAAAAGGCCCAGCAACGATCATGCGAGCGGAGCGTGCGATTCTGGAAACAGCCACTGGCCACAGCCGCAAATAAGCGACAATTGTGGTATTGCAAAATCAGCATTATGACGGCGTTGCCACTGAAGTGTTACCGTATTGTAGGGTCTGAGCTTAGGAAAATATTCCTATGCATTTATAATATATAATACACCGAAGAGGTGTTTATATCAGATAGGACCTACAGTATCGGTTTGATTTGCTCACTTCGACATCGGACATTGACTACATCGATCGCGTTTTTATATTAATACATTGTTATATGTCACAACGTTAATACTGACTTTTTGACACAATGCCGACGAAATGTCGGAGATCTGTTCACCAAGGAACAGGGCACGCGTCTTCGAATCAGAGAGTGAAGGGTGCAGCCCAAACATTTCAATCAGATATCAAACAAATTGAAGCCCAGAATCCTTACAATATATCTTTCCTTGAATTGCAGGCAATGATGCCACCAAAGTCATTCACTTCATCAAAGGCGATGTGAGATAGGAAACCGTTGTAGTTAACCGTTAATCGTAAACCCCAGAGTCGCAAATGAAGCGGGCACTTATCAACGAAACAACTGCACATGAATCTGCGCGCCATAGTTCGCCTTGTGCAACCCGAAATGTTTTAGGCAGAACCAGAAACTTCTATCTATATGGAGTGCGATACCAAATCTTTCTCCATTCATTATAGACGGGATTTTAGGGATTCATTTATTTTAATTTTACCTTCAATCATGGACATGGACATCTACTAATCTTGCCGAATCAATATATATTTATCAGGTCTTGATGCCCAACAGTTTTCAGTTGTTTTCGTTTTAAACCCTAGGTTAAGTCTTTTCATAGGATATATCTGTGCACAGGGTCAATTCAGTAAAACGCCCTCTTATTGCAACAAGAGTAAAATACACAGCACTAATTTGAGAGGCACCTGAGCGGCTAACCTCAAACTTACGAAGCCCAAACAATTGTGCTCACTATTGAAGCGTGCTTAAACCCTTGACTCTTGTTGCCGGTAACTGCTGACAGTGAGGACTTACTCCTACTCATTTTCTTATTTGTTATCTGTGATTATTTGCTTTTCACGTCACGCATAGTTTGGACGCAATGGGATCGGGATTAGCTGGCACATCATTAAACGCATCCAAAATGTGGCCACGATTTTCTATATCGACGGCGTAACTATCCTTAAAGGCAACAATCTGTTTCGTGGACATCGTAAACTTTTTCTTATACTCGAAAACCAATAGAATTTATCAATGAGATCAGTAACCTCGTCCAGTCCCACATGACCCATTTCGCATTCTCTTTCATAGATTCGAGAATAGAAAATAATAATTTGTTGCGTATTTCAAGTGCTTTCTTTTTTGTTCTTTTGGCACATTTTTCAACTATTTTATATGTTCCTTATTTCCTTGACATACTTTAAGATTCTCTTTAAATGTATAAGTTGAATGTATTAATGTTGCATTTTCCTTTCTTATCTATGCTCGAGATCATGATCATAGTTCTGCTGCTCAAGAGCCCGCCTGGTAATACGTGGATTCAACTCTTTTTATATCCTTGAAAATGGTTAAAAAGGGTATAAATAATATTTGCAAATGTATGTAACAGAAAAAAAGGACACATCTCCATCTCCATAAAGTATTTTTATTCTTAGTCAGCAGCAGCTGTCGGGTCCTTCTAGACCTATCCGTTTCTCTGTCCGTCTTTGAACGCGTCGATCTCTAGGTCTTCCCAGTGCCCACGCCGTACGAACTTGTTTGTTATTGATAACTGGCACCATTTCTAAGCAAATTTTAAAATTCGGATTTTTGAGCAAGTCGCATAGCTTATAACAGCTAGATTTACCAAATTTTACACGATACCGCCAGCATTACCCAATCGCTATAAATCTAATAATAAATCAATTTGAACTACTCATCAATTTAGGGTAAAATCAATTGCACAATAATTCTTTAAGATAGGTAAAATATCACAAAAATGATTAAATAAAGAATTTTCATGGCATTCTGGATGGACTCTCTTAATGTAAAAGCAAATTGATTAAGGGTGCAGAACTTAAATCGATTTGATGATTGGTTTATATGTAGCTAACCTCTTTGCTAATTTTTTCCAAACAACTTACTCTTCAGCCTATGCTAATACTAATTCTTACCCTACTACCCTACCTATTACTTCCGCTAGTTCTATACCTCCTCCCATTATTTCACACTTCTCTTTCCTTTTAGCTATAAACTCTTTAAAATCTTCTTTCTCTCCTGGGCCTGACAATATTCCTAGTTGTCTATTCAAGGAGTGAAGTTCTTCCCTTCTTTATCCATTCCTAAAGCTTTCTTATCTATCCCTTGAATTGTTTGTCTTTCCATCTCCTTGGAAAGGATCTTATATCTTATCTCATTCCTCTTCACAAGAAAGGTGGAAAGTCTGATATACAAAATTACAGGGGCCTTGCAAAACTGTCCGCTATTCCTTAATCATTTTGAAAAAATAATCACTTCGAACGTGCAGCATTTCTGCAAATCAGTTGCTTCATCTGTTCAACATGGATTCGTAAAGAATCGGTCAACCACGACCAACCTGCTTGAGTTTAGTTCCTTGGTAAATGATGCTTTTCTTTCGAAAATGCAATCTGATGTCATTTACACTGACTTCAGTAAGGCGTTTGACACTGTGCACCATGACATTTTACTTTTTAAACGTGACCGAAAAGTTTCCCTCCGTCTATTTTGCTTTGTATTAATTCTTATTTAAAAGGTAGGACCCAAAGAGCAATGCTGAGGCTGACTACCTCTGAACAGGTTCACGTTACTTCTGGTGTTTCTCAAGGTAATTTTCTTGAACTTTTACTCTTTACTGTTTTAATAAATGCTCTCCCCTCTGTTATATCACATGCCCATATACTCATGTATGCGAACGATGTGAAACTAATTCTATCATACACTAACCCCCACATCATTCTCGTCTTCAAGATGATTTGACCGCTATGCAACTTTGGTGTTCGGCCAATCAATTGCATCTGAATTGTGCAAAGTGTATGTTTATGACATTTAATCATACTACAATCATACTACCTTATCTTGTTAGTTATGCAATCGACAATACCCCTTTGCAACGTATACTAACAGTTAAGGATCTAGGCGTTCTTTTTGATTATAAGCTCTGTTTCAATCTTTACATAGATACCATCGTTAATGAGCCAAAAGGTGTACTTGGATTCATTAAACTATGGTCTACAGAGTTTAACGATCCTTATAATTATTTATTATTATTTATTTATTATTATTTATAGCGAAACATCTGTGCATTTTTCTTGTTCGGCCTACCCTTGAATACTGAGCTTGCTTCTGGCCTCCGCAGTACAACGATAGCCAGGATCGTATTGAAGCAATTTCTGATTTTTGCCTTACGAGGTTTAAATTGGAACCCAAAATTTCGGTTGTTATCCTACTCCAGCAGGCTGCTTCTTCTTGACCTTCCGTCGTTAACCAACGGTAGGACAATTCTCGGTGTTGTCCTTATACATAAGTTGATTATTGGCGACATAGATTCTCCTTTTCTGTTAGGGCGTCTTCAATTCTCTGTTCCGGCTAGACCAACTAGAAATTATCGCCCCTTATTCTTATCTACGTGCACAACAGACTACGCTATGCACAATCCTTTTCGCGTGCTATGTAAAAATTATAATAGTTTGCATCACGTTTTCTCTACCGAACTTTCTCTACCCCTAATAAAAGCGTTGCTTTCAGGATACCTTCGGGAAGTCACTGACCATTCCCAGCTAAGAGCAAGGATAGCTTGCCGAACAGGCTGTAAATTTTCCCCCGATGATTTCCCATTACTTTTCTCTTTGTCCTATCTTCTTAACACTCTTTACATCTATCATTCTTTTCTTTAGTTTATTAACAAACTTCTTATTTTATTTTTTCCAATTAAGATGATTTTACTTACTTTTACTTACGAATACTTTATTCCTACTTACACCCTTCTGCATAGATATAGGCGCTTATAGCATCACTGACAAAATTAATTGTGAAAAGCGGCACAGCTGGCCGGACTGGCAAATAAAACTCCTCATTCGGTCGGTGATGCTATTTACAAAATTGTGTTCTTCAACTAAGCTTTTAGCATATAATTACATTATCGATTGTATAATCTATTGAATAACGAGGAAGACACTCGTTTTTGTCGACCATTAATAATAAATATATAAATTTAAACAATGAAGAGGTTCTAGTCGGGAGCTCCCGACTAGGAAATTCCCTGCACCTTCTTATTCCAACATCAAATAATGAAAAAAAAAAGTTCCCTTGACAGGGTTCGAACTCGCAACTGAACGTAGTACTTGCTGTCGACTCTACTCAACAGCCACACCAGGAAAAACAAAAAATTCTTTCCACGGTGGGGCTCAAAATCGCGACAGACCGCACCACTTGCCATGCCTCTGCTCAGCAGCCCCACCAGTTATTAAAAAGTTATGATGAAAAAGGAACTAACTGTAACAAGCATTACAGAAAAATGTCTCACTTACACTGCTGTTAGAATGCGCAGCAGATGCGCATGAATGTGTGTGTGTACATGTATACAGAAATGCTTAAAGCTGCTGCCCCATTCAATTGCGCAGTTGCATATAACTTTGGTTTTTTCTTAGCCGATTTTTATGACATTTTCTGCAGTATTTCTTATTGTACCATAGAATATTTGGATATTATGAAAGAGTCAATTGCATTTAAATTGTGGCTTAAACTGGTTGGCAATAAAAGTTGGGTTATTAACTTGATTAATAGCTGTTGGGTGGTAGCGGGGAGGTGGCGATAGGTATAAAATTAAAGATACTTGATATATATTTAATATTCTAGAAGCAACATATTATGTTTGGTGGCTCTAGCTCTTATTATTTACCCAATTTGCTCAAAAAACAGGAAGTCGATATCGATTCTTATCGATTGTCGGAGATGCTTCCTTCTGCTTGTTACATACATTTGACTTTTGCACATATACAATATACCCTTATACCCATTTTTAATGGGTTCAGCGTATACAAATTTAAACAAGTAAGAGGTTCTAGTCGGGAGCTCCCGACTAGGGGATACCCTGAACCCTCTTATTCCAACACCAAATAAATTAATAAAAAAAACTTCCCTTGGCAGGGCTCAAACTCGCGACAGACCGCACCACCTGCTATGCCTCTACTCAGCATCCACACCAACAATTAAGTACTTATGATAAAAAAAGGAACTAAAGTAATATTACAAAAAAAAGTCGCAATTACCATGCTGTTAGAATGCGAAGCAGACGCGCATGAATGTATGTGTGTACATGTATACAAAAATTCTTAAAGCTGCTACCCCAATCAATTGCGCAGTTGCATATAACTTTGGTTTTTCTTAACCGATCTTTATAAAATGTTCTACAGTATATCTTATTGTACCATAGAATATTTGTGTATTCTGAAAAAGTTAATTGCATTTAAATTGTGGTTTAAATTGGTTGGCAATATAAGTTGGGTTATTAACTTGATTATAGCTCTGGGGTGGTAGCGAGGAGGTGGCGATAGGTATGAAATGAAAGATACTTGAAATATCTATAATATTCTAGAAGCAACATATCATGTTTGGTGGCTCTAGCTCTTATTATTTTCCCACTTTGCTAAAAAAACAGGATGTCGATATTGATTTTTATCGATTGCTTGGAAACGGAGTTATTTATCGATTATCGGAAACAAACTCTGCGTGGGAACTAGGAGCACCTGCATCAAAAATTTCAAGTGTCTAGCTCTTATAGGTTCTGAGATTCTTGCGTTCATACATACGGACGGACGGACGGACAGACAGACGGACATGGCTAGATCGGTTCGGCTATTGGTACTGATCAAGAATATATATACTTTATGGGGTCATATCCCTTCCTTCTGCCTGTTACATACATTTGGATTTTATACAAATACAATATAACCTTATACCCATTTTTAATGGGTTTAGGGTATAAAAATAAATAGTATTTAAGCCATCTTGAAGTTCTTAGTAGAGACTTTTTATTAAATTGGCAATTTTTTTTAATATCAAGAGCAGCCAAGAATTCATCCAACAAGTCCCCGATTAATTTTTGGACAACTCTGCTGCAAGGGTAGAGCTTCAGCCAGTTCTTATGAGGGTGCTACAAGCTTGTGTGGCTCCCAACCACTACGGCCCATGGTCTCCGTAAAAGGATATGTATTCGACCAGAAACTTACAAGCTGAATACTCATGAATGAAACAAAACTCAACAATTGCTCTCTACAGATAGAACAAAATTAAGACACTAAAATAGGTGGAAACATTGTCCATTGGCCCTAAGCAGCAATAATGAGATTGACCCTATTTTATAGGATCCCAGTTTGGTAGTCTGCCTTCACTGCATTATCGTGCATGTTAAAAGTCTAGTGGTAAGCAAAGCGCTATCAAAAAATGGACGCGATGACCACGTCATCCATGGTGATTGCAACCTTTATTCTGGACAAGGAGGGTAAGTATTCCGAAAATCCGATAAGCTTTGGCAGATTACAGATTTCTTTTATTTTCAATACCCAACAATTTAAGCAGAGTAGCCAAAGTTAACCAGGCCAAATCACCAAATTCATCCAGTCATATAACTATTACTAACGATTAAGATTAAAGCATCTCCATCCAGTTAAGCGGCTTGTAAGCAGATTCATGGTATCACAAGAAACGCAAATTGCATTGTACGGTCGTGTTTCTATTGACTTTCTCTGAAACATTTGTATGATGGTTTTAATGTTTTTCGTTCCGATCCTAATGGCAATAGAGGAGTCGCAATTTACGTGAATAAAAAAATATCGAGTAGGGTATAAACAGCCAACTAGTAATAGTCCTTAAGCTCTTAAATAAATACATAAACGAATTAAACATTTTACATGGGTCCAACGACCTTATTGAAATAAAAAACGACCATGATTTAATAATATATAACAACTTAAAGATAATACAAAAAGTAGACCCATCCATAAAGTGCAAGCCTTAGGCATATATCCTGTTAATTATTCAATCCCCATCTACTTTACAAAAACCATTGCTTAAATATTTTATTTTTGTTCAACAATTATTTCTAGGCATGACTTTACTAGGTTTAATTCATGTAATTGGAGCTGTTTTTCAACTAGTCAAAGCTTAACTTAAATCACCTAAAACTAAATAGTGTCCATTTGTATAATACTTTTCCACCTGTTTAAATTTAAATTGTTTAGACCAAAGATAATCCCTGGTTTCTTGAACGAATACAAGCAGCTTTTGTTAAGTGAAGTGAGGCTATTAAAAGATGGAATTGCTACAAAACAATGCAATTTTATCAGCAATTTTAAAATAACAAGTAATTAGTGAAAACCCTTATTTAAAATGCTAAACGAAACTACCATCAAATTAATTAATACTTGAAAAAAATCTAAAAGCAATGGAAAAAGGTAGTAGACAAGCTCGTAATATAAATACATGTGCATACGACCCTCCCCTTATGATTCGTGAGATACTACATGGATGGGCCTTAATTACTTAAATCGGTGTGGCTGCTGACTAGAGGTTTAGCAAGTGGTGCGGTCTGTCGGGAGTTCAAGGAGTTTTTTGCTGTGGCTGTTGAGTAGAGTCGCCAGCATGTAATGCGGTCAGGTGCGAGTTCGAACCCTGCCAAGGGAACTTTTTTTTTTTAATTTATTTGGTGTTGAAATAAGAGGGTTCAGGGTATTCCCTAGTCGGGAGCGCCCGACTAGATCTCTTACTTGTTTGGGTATCTTTTATATTTGTAGTAATACAATATGTAATAATTATGTAGTAATCTCTTATTTCATTAAATTGGAATAGAACTTTTTTATTAATGTATCCAGTATCACCTAATCACCACATCGTCCTACTTTAGAGGTTGCAATGCAATCCTCTATCTAATTCAGCAACTACCAGTAACCCTGTTGCCTTAATCAACTTTTCATGCAACTGACTTGTCTTTTTTATGTGCCGTTGTTCATGTTCTTAATTTTTTTTTAAAACACCGTGAATTTCTTCTTAGAAAAATGTACTCCCAACTCAATCCATTCGATTGCTTATTCTAAGCGATCCTGGTTAACTCCCACACTATCAAATTTAAAAATTATTAAGTCAAAATATTTGTATCAAATATTATTTGAGTATTGACTTGGCTAAATACTCCATAACCAAGTCAAAAATTGATTTAATTATCATTGCTATGACATCTTAATCCGTGCAAAAGGCGTTCGTCCAAAATCCGAAAATTATTATACTTTATAAACTTGAAAAGTAATTCTTCTTACCCCTATAATATTACTTTCTCTAGGAGCAAGTATAGAACTCCTATTATTTCCAATTCCTCAACTTTTTCCGATATGAATTTATTGAAATGTTCTAACTCTCTGGCCCTGAAAATATTTCGAGTTGTCTACTCAAAGATTGTAATGCCCTTCTTCGCAAAAAATTATAGAGGCATTGCAAAACTATCCGCTTTACCTTAATTATTTGAATCAAGTAAGAGGTACTAGTAGGAAGCTCCCGACTAGGGGGTACCCTGGACCCTCTTCTTCCCACACCAATTACAAATATAATTACTATTCTAAAAGCTTAATGTTAAGTTTGGTGACTCTCGCTCTTATTATTTACCAAAATTGACCAAAAAACAGGAAATCGATATCGATTTTATCGATTGCTTGGAAACGAAGTGAGTTCTCGATTATCGAAAACAAACTCGATCTGCGCAGGCACTAGGAGCACAAAAAATCTAAAATTCAAGTCTCTAGCTTTTATAGGTTCTGAGATCCTTGCGTTCATACATACGGACAGACGGTCAGACAGACGGACGGACGGACGGACAGACAGACGGACATGGCTAGATCGACTCGGCTATTGGTGCTGATCAAGAATATATATAATTTATGGGGTTGGAGATGCTTCCTTCTGCCTGTTACATACATTTGGATTTTGCACAAATACAATATACCCTTATACCCATTTTTAATGGGTTCAGGGTATAAAAATACTTTCCCCGGTAGGGTTCGAACTCAAGACAGGCCGCACCACTTGCTATGCCCTACTCAGCAGCCACACCAATAATTAAGTACGTGTGATAAAAAAGGAACTAAATTGCATTACAGAAAAAATTCGGAATTACCTTGTCCATGTCCATGTCCGAACCTATAAAAGCTAGAGACCTGAAACTTTAAATGTAGATGCTCCTAGTGCCTGCGCAGATCGAGTTTGTTTCCGATAATCGATAACTTACTCCGTTTCAAGCTATCAATCAAAATCGATATCGATATCCTGTTTTTTGGGCAATTTTGGTAAATAATAAGAGCTAGACTCAACAAACTTGAATTATAGCTTCTAAAATAGAATATATATATATGCAATTGATGTTGGAAGAAGAGGGTTCAGGGTATCCCCTGGTCGGGAGCTCCCGACTAGAACCTCTTACTTGTTTTTTTTTTTCCCCCTGGTGTTGCTGTTGAGTAGAGTCGGCAGTAAGTAATGCGGTCAGTTGCCAGTTTGAACCCTTTTTTTTAAATTTATTTGGTGTTGGAATAAGAGGGTTCATGGTATTCCATAGTCGGGAGCTCCCGACTAGAACCTCATACTTGTTTACTATATCTACATCGACTAAGCTATTGATACTAAATTTAAATATACTATATGAGTCAAGGGTACAAGAAAGAATTAACTGAAGTACGCAGTTATACGTGCAATCAAAAAAACCATAAGATCAGTGCCGAGAAGCATACAGTTCCTTAATTAACGGATGTAAAGGTAAGAGTGACTTTCTAATTAAAATTTGTGTGTACGTGCCACATGCAAAATAAAATTAGCTACCTGATTATTTATAAATTCGTTTTGTAAAAATTTATAAAAATAAAACTGAACCATATATTTACCTGTAGTAAATGAATTATCCTAGAAGTTATCTCAAGTGCTGCGAACGCAGTGCGAGCACTAAAACTTTGTGCGCCCATTTGAAAACCACGAATAATTCTTCCATCCTTATTATATTGTTGCAAGGGAAGTCTAAACAAGTCAAAGAAACCTTGAACTGAAACATATATTTAAATAAAAATATTAATTATAAAAACGTTAGACATTTATAACTTATAAATAACAGCAATTTAATGAAATAACCCATTTTTTATTCAAAATCCATTGTCTGGTATTTTTATTTATTGATTTTTGTAAGTTGATCCTGCAATTTAAATGATTACTCGAGAATCTAAAATTCGATTTTAAAAAGACGTACGGTTTCTGACAACTATTAAATGTATTCATTTATACACTTTTGAATTAAGACAAGTAAGAGCCTCTAATCGGGAGCTTCCGACTAGAGGATACCCAGAACCCTGTTCCCCCAACACCAAAAGCTCGTTTGATTCAGAAGTAATAAAGATAAATTAAAAATAATTGTTTTCTCGGTTGCACACGAGCTCGCAACAGAGTCTTAATGAGAAAAAAAAATATAATAGCAGCACAAAAAAACAATACAATCGCAATTACAATGCTGTTGATACCCTATAGTTACGCTGGTGTAAAGCGGCGAGCCTATACTAGCGATCAGATGCATCACCTATCATTACGTAATTCGCCAATGAACGGTCTTGCAATGGCCCCCAATTAATACTAACGATCTTATTATTTACTAGTCGTTAGAAAATTCTTTAGCATATGGTCATGCAATGCGCGCGATAATGTTAATGATTATTTTTTTGAATGGTCTATGCTTCGTACCAAATATTTGATGAAGAAAAATAAATAGTAGTCCAATTCCTAGATTAAGCAGACGAAAAATTTTATTGGCAACAAAAGAATTATAAAATATATATTTTAATAATTTAATGAATTTTAGCTGCTTAGGTATAAATTTTTTTGAATATAAGGTTATTAGTTTGTAAATTAATGCCAAGAGTGAATGGGCTAAGTAAAATGTGCTAGTAAAATGTGCTACCACAATCGCTAAGTGAAGTGTACTAACAAAATCATCAACTGTATTGCACCAGTTAGATCGCTACGTCAACGTCACACATTGTCATACCGCTCGGTGAGCAGCAACTACGTCCCGATAGTAAATTCGTTAGTCTAGTTAATTGGTGTTTTCGTGGTTTAAGACCAGTCCCCAACCTGAAAAGGAAGCATAATCGTTAACGGTGCACCGGTGAGCCTGAACTAGACAGGGTAGAATTTAATAAAGATGTATGCTTTGCGCTTGATTTTGATTTAGATTGATTTCGAAATCGATTTTTATCGATTGCTTGGAAACGGAGTGAGTTATTGACTATCGGAAACAAACTAGATCTGCGCATGGACATGGACTTACATATATGATTAAGAATATATATATGTATATATTTTATGAGGTCGAAGATGCTTCTTTCTGCCTGTCACATACATTTACATAAATACATTATACCCTTTTTACACATTTTCAATGGGTTCACGGTAAAAATATGATAGTTTGCTACGTATTTTTACGATTTTTGATTTTTATTTGATTCGTTTTTGATTCTGTGTATATTTTCCCCCCAACGGTGGTACCTTTTAGGTTTCGGCTCATGACACCTCCCCCTTGGCTGGACCACAAGCGAATCCTACTGATACCCAATTCGCTATTGCAGCGGCGATGCTCAATTTCGAATTAAGGACCGGCGGACGGTCTCTTACTCAGGGCTCGGCGATGGGAAGTTCTAGTTAATTAGATGATGTAAATCTACTTTTAACAATTCGATTATGGCCAAGGTGCTACTTAACTTAGTGGATCATTTTCCGATATAATAACAAGTTGGGGAGTTACCGACTAGGCTATTTCATCAGAACACCAGAATATCGGGCTTAACCTACTCTGCAAAGAAAGAGCCCACAGCAAATTCGAAAACTTTACTTTACACTCATTCGTATATTTAAACACTTTCGTGCTTATGTGCATGTGTCCGACTGTAGCCATGGTCATAGTACTGTATTCGTCCATATAAAGAAAGGATGCTCACGGCAGCTAATAAAATATTTAAGGACTGACTCCCCAAAGCCCACATAGAGAAAGGCGGCTAGTCATTTGGTCATGATATTTTCATTAAAGACATTTCAGGCTAAAAAATCTGCAACAGAAATTAAAATTTTAATCCCAGTCCGCAACGAATAAGTTAACAATAATCCGTGCAACTTTTCTTTGAACTTGAAGTAGGTCCTTGATCTGGATTGCAATGTGCACTTCGAATAGATTTTTTTAATCTAAGAAATGTCTTGGAAATATGCTCCTCGCTTCTCATTGCATGGGATAGCCAAGCAGCCGCACGGAAAAATTCTATGCGGATAATTAGTTCCAAACTGATCTTATACTTCTAGAAAGGATGTCGCGACAGTTCTCTGCCCGTAACTGATGAAGCAGGTAACGTAGAAGTCGACGGAGTAGCCAGAGCTGCTTCTGTAGCTCCACTTCACCCAATTTAACGTGATGTGGGCGCCTAGATAGGAGTCATTGGCTGATCAGAGATGAGCCAGGCTAAAGAGCCTCTATAAATAAATCATCTTTTTCAACTTTCCAAGCGGGACCTCAGACTTCCAGTTGCCTTTCTGACAGGCCAAAGTGCTACGAGGCAACCTCTCCACTTTGTTGTAGGCTTTGTAGGGCGGACGATAAGACTACAACACAGTATCTGGGTAGTAAATTTTTTACACCAGGTCTGTTTATAACTGCCTCGGCTAGAAACATGCTCACCTCCATGGCAGATTGCTTTGTTTTCATAGGGAGATTTGTAATTAGAGTTGGAGTCTTTCACGAGCGTTAAAAAAATAATTATTTGGACATTAGCTCCGATTCAACTCTTTACTTAACAGGGCCGATTATAGCTCAGTGTAAAAACTGGAAAAAAAAAAATGATTACAGTTTTATGTACAGTGCGTCGATTATAATTAACAAAAATACTTAATAGCGATGACATTGGTAAATAGTACTGTATACTAACTTGTGGCGTATACAATGGTTTAAGAACTTTTTAGGGTTGAAATATCTTAGCGGTTGTCAAACTCCCTTTTAGTAATAGTAAAATTAATAAGTTTTTTGTTTCTTCTCTCGTAAGCATCACAACCGCACCTGACACTTAATGATGCTTCTTTAAATTTTACTTTTATACCCTGAACCCATTAAAAATGGGTATAAGCACTAACCATACAATGTATAGACATACCAAATGGCACTTTTAATCGAAACAAGAAAAATCGAAACGAGGCGACCCCAATGGTACCTGCGACCATTTTAGTGTGCCCAGACAGAGTAAGACTGCTAAGAGTGTGCAGCCGAACGCCGGCCTCAAAAGCCGAACGTTCAGTATGAAGCCGCATCTTGCAGCCGCAAAAGCACAAATGTATAAAAAGGCAATGAAAATGGTATGGATCCAGACGCATGCTATACATTATGACGTTACGTTAATTGCCTGCCATAAAACCCTTTAACCTAAGATTATAATAATGCCAATAAAAGATTACTTGCATTTTTTCCATATCAAAGTGCAAACGAGCGACAAGTGCGATCCACCTGTTTGCAATAAAACAATCTAATCTACAAATCAAAATATATTCCATAAACATCAGCATCAAAAAAGAGAAATATTTACGATTTTTTAAAAGTAAACTTCCCAATGCAAATCAACAAGCGAGCATGTGAAAATATATGCAGCCACAATGACAACCCTAATTAATTATGACGATTTGAGGTACAGGAGTGGCCATAATAATTTTTGCATAATTTTATAAGAGGCTCTTCATAATTCTATGTGTACTATTTAACTTTAACCTTTGTAAATAAAATTTCCGTCGTTCACTCCTTTACCATTTGAACGCATTGATTTTTATACCCTGAACCCAATAAAAATGAGTAAAAGGGGTATAATATATTTGTACAAATATATGTAACAAGCAGAAGATAGCATCTCAGACCCAATAAAGTACATATATTCTTGATAAGCATTAATAGCCGAGTCGATCTAGCCATGTTCGACTGTCTGTCCGTTCGTCCGTATGCATGAAAGCAAGATTTTCTGTACCTATAAGAGCCAGAGACTTGAAATGAAATGTAGATCCTCCTGCCTGCGCGAATCGATAATGTTTCTGATAATCGATAACTTGCCCCGTTTCAGAGCGAGCGATAAAAATCAAAATCTAGCTTTTTAAGCAAATCTCTTAGGTTATTAGAGCTAGAGTCACCAACATTTACATGTATTTACATCTAGAATAGTATGTACATATCAAGTATGTTTCATTTCATAGCTATCGCCAACTCCACGCTACAACCAAAGACAATATAAGCACTAAGATGAGTAACGCCATACAACAAAATGCTAGCATGCAGGTTGATTTTTTGAAAATTGAGAACGAAAACGAAAACTGTAGCATTGCGCTCTCACAGCCGAGAGAACGAAAAAGCCTTGCAAGCAATTATGTTTGTATGCGTGTGAATATACATACATAACAGCATACTTGAATGTGTTATTATCCACTGCTCTGGCAAAGTCTCTGGCTGGCAAAGAAACAATTTTCACGACCTACCCAAAATTTCTGTTGATATATGAATGCATTTCGTGTACTGAGGTTGGCTCCGTACAAAAAAATTTGTATTTTTAAGTCGATGCAAATATTTATGTAATTTTTTTTATTTGAAATTATTAATTAAATTATTATTCTTTTTAAGTAATACAAAATAAATTAAGGAAATAAAAATGCACATTTGTTGTTTTCAAAGATACATTTAATTAATTTTAATTTATTTTATTTTATTATTTTTTGTTCGAATTATAAAGAACAAAGTACGCAGGGAACACCGCGAGAAGGCCATTATAATTAGAATGGGGTCATAACTAAATACGACCTTCGAGTCGACTTGAAATGTAATTGTATTTTTTAGCACTCTTTTATTTCTTAATTGGAGAATAAAAATAATATTAATTAAATTTAAGGAAATTATGTAAATATTCGCATCGACTTAGAAATACATATTTTCTGCGGAGCTAACCTCAGTACACAAAATGCATTCATATATCAACACAAATTTGGGATAGCAAGCCGCGACTTCGGCATTCGTTCGTCTGGTCTTTGGAGAACGAACAACCAGTCGGCATGCCGTACGAAGCCTCAAAGGCCAGATGAAAGGCCAGGCTAAAAATTTTGCGTCGCATTCAAATGTATGGGCGCTACTCATCTTAGTGTTTATATTGTCTTTGCTACAACTACATAGCTCAAGTAAATAAACCAATCATTCCTTCTAGGAGTCAATTGGTGGTATGGCTGTTGAGTAGAGGCGGTGGTAAGTAGAGTGGTCTGTTACGGGCTCGAGTCCTGTTTACTATTAACTATTTACTACTATAACTATTTTTGAGTTTTTAAATTAATTTTAATAACTGCATTAGGTATTGGTAGAGAGGGCAAGGTATGCCCTAGTTGAAAGCTCCCGGCTAGAGCCAATAACTTGCGTTTTTGTTTTTTTTGGATTGCATAATCTTACACTAAATACGCATTTCTAGCTGTTAGGCAACATTTTAAATAAACGCCGTAGCCGCACATTGCTAATTACTTTAAATAATTTTCGCTTTAGTGCTTGGAAAAGTAAAAATAACGTTTTTTAAGTGATAAAAGATTATTTCTGATTACAATTCACATGCATTATTACCTTACAATTTTTTTTTTAGTTTTTGCAAATTTGTAGGAAACGCCAATGAATCGAATTCAAATGTAACCAATGTGACTTTTTTATAAATATATCAAAGGTCGATGTTAATTTCGGATTGACATAAATAATACTTACACAATTGTATAACAGCATTAGTTGGTCCGATTCCACTTAATATATTTGGCAGTTGGTTTCTCTTTATGTCTTTTAGCCATTCCTTACTTACAAACTCAAATAATTTATTCCAGCCAAGAATACCTCGTCTGAAAGGAAAAGATTTAAAAACCATTTTATTTACAATAAGACAACATAAGGTAACTAAAGTGAAAATACAGCTTCCTAGCTTTTACGGAATGGGCGCTGCGTTGATCACCAATAAGTCAGTCAACAAGTCAGAGGTACTTTACTTCTTGCAAAGGGACAGTAGCTTGTTTATACTTTAACAATTTTGATGGCAACAACAATTTTGTTGACATTATTTGAGCTCGGCTTCCAAAGGCATGGTATTGTAATGATTATTCAATTTGTAACATACATTGGGTTATTTCAAAGACAATATAAACACTAGGACGCAAAACCTGGGCTCTTATTTGGCTTTTCCCACTACATACAACAAGCAAGCCGACCGGCCGTTCGCTTTCCAAGACGAATAAATGCCGAAGTCGCGGCTTGTTTATGCTGACACGAGCATCGAAGTTAGCCGCCAGTTTGCCTTCGGCAAAGCTGGTCGATGGTTCTTTGCATCGCATCGTTTTTGATCGATTGACGCATAGTACTTTTGCTTTATCCATGAAATGCATGCATTATTTGAATGAAACATTACCCTTGATACTTATGATAAATTTTACAGGAAAATGTATGTAATATTTTCATATTTGAGGCTTTCTGTCCGTCCGTCTGTCCGTTCATCCGTCCGGCCGTCATTCCGCCCGTACGTATGTATAAGCGCAAGGATCTCAGAGCCTATAAGAGTTAGAGACCTGCAAATTTTAGATGTATGTGCCCCTAGTGCCTGCGCAGTTCGCCTTTGTTTCCGATGATCGATAACTTACTCCGTTTTCAGGCAATCGATAAAAATCGAAATCTATATTCTGTTTTTTGGGCAATTTTGCCAAATAATACGAGCTAGAGTCATCAAACTGGACATATAGCTTCTAAAATAGAATATATATATGCATTTGATGTTGGAAGAAGAGGGTTCAGGGTATCCCCTAGTTGGGAGCTCCCGAAATGGAAATGGAAATGATTTTCCAAAAAGTGCGAAATACCCCCAAATGAATATGAGCAAAGATCTTTGGAAAGGAATTTGATGCCGATCTGATGGCTAACAAAAAAGTTTCATATCGTTTTTCGGTAATTTACCACTGTTGTGGGTGAAATTTCCCAAATCGTTCTTATGTAGAGCTCTGAAAATAAGTTTGAGGTTAATCTTACAATACCTTAAACTGCACCACTAAAATTTAGGATCGCATTTCTACCGAGGATGCTTTGCTTTTGCGAAAAGTGTGAAACGCGTCTCAAAAGATTTTTCATATAGATCCTTGAAAATGAATTTGAGGGCGAAACGTCATCCACCAAATCCTTGACCCCCAATTCTACCAAGGAAAAGTGCTAAGCACCCCTCAAATAAATTTGAGCAAAGAACATTGAAATTGAGTTTGATACAGATCGAATGGTAAACAAATAAGTTTCATACAAAGGTTTTCGCGATTTTTCCATACTTGCGGGTGGAATATCCCGAAATCCCGTCTTAACATGCCCAAAAGGTAACTACAGTGAACATTTCAGCTTCCTAGATCTTACTGTGTGTTGATCACCAATCAGTCAGTCAGTCTGTTAGTCGGTCAGTCAGGACAAACAGTTCAAGTCTCTAGCTCTTATAGGTTCTGAGATCCTTGCGTTCATACATACGGACGGACGGACGGACAGACAGACGGATAGGGCTAGATCGACTCGGCTATTGATGATCAGGAATATATATACTTAATGGGGTCGGAGATACTTCCTTCTGCCTGTTACATACATTTGGATTTTGTACAAATACAATATACCCTTATACCCATTTTAAATAGGTTCAGGGTATAATCATTTTTTCGCAGAATCAACGCATCCTCGGTAAAAAGTGTAATTCAAAAATAGTTTATTGCAGTTTTAATTTTTTCCGATTTGCTGCAAAATTATTTTCAAAGCTCTACATGAAAACTTAATGAACTCGTGTTTCAAAGATTTGTGAAATTCCAACCACAACAGTGGTAACTGGGAAACAAACGTTTGTATGAAAGCTGATTACTTACCGTCCGATCAGTATCAAGAAAATTTTCAGAGCTTTTTGAGAACATTTATTTTATAGATGCCCCGCGCAAGGCCGGGCTACACCTGCTAGTATATATATGCATATTTATACTTGCTGCTAGAGAAGAGTCATAAGCGGCTTCTGACCGCATTGCGTTAAGTGTGGTGTTAAATATAAAAAATCGCAAGTTGTTTTATATAATTTGTAATGTCTAATGTGGTATGTTAAAGACTATCAAAATATATCCTAGTCTTTATTTATTTCAGGCACAAAACATGGATAAATGTATTTTTCATATTAAGACAATAAAATAAATAAGACTATAGTTCGTTCTAACGATGGCAATATTTCGAGCAGTAAGTTACATACAGGAAACTTATTTTATTCTTCATATAAAACTTCCAACATTAACATTACCAGTTACGATCAAACTGGAAAATTTTATGGACTTAACATAAAAAACTCAGAGAGAATAAGTGTTTTGAGAGTCAGTTTCCCAACAACCAGCCTTAAATATTTCGAAATAACAACCGGAATGCTCTTGGTCTTCCTCACCTAAAAGTTAACGAGTGCCCCTCGCACGTTATAACATATTACTTTAAGGCATGGTGTTAATGCAGCGGGCGCCTGAGTTTAACGCCCTGATCGCAATGGATAGCGGCAATAGGCAGATCTCATGCATGTGTAACGTTATCGCTTATGCTTCTCTGTTGCCCTCAGCTCGCTATTGGCTTCAATTTCAGTTCTGTAGGAAGAGCTTAAGTCGATACCCGAGCTATGAATAAACGTTGCATCGGCACGTTGCTTTTGAATAATTATCATTATTATTATAAGAGAAAACAATTTCCTTAAAAAAATTTTATTAATATTAGGTTAATTCCAAATCGAATTGCTACATTTTAATTGTAATAAAGCACAGAGAAATAAGAAGTTCTAAACTTGTGCCTATTTCCCATTGTGTTTACTCGGGCCTAATAAACAAAACCCGTATGTGAGGTGCCAGCAGATCACTTGCATTGGTTAACGCTCATGAGCTACTTATTGAGGTCAAGATGGAATTAAATAGTGACGACGGGTGGGACATAGATCCAGATAATAGTTCCCGAAGCAAAATAATAGCACAAAAGACAGCTAATGAATAGTCTCCGCTTAAAGGATATCTCTAAAGCTAAGTGTCAAATGTGAAATACCATTATACATAAAACTATCAAGCTCTGCACACACAAAATAAGTAAGTAGCTTGGAGGCAATCCGCCTCCAATGCATATAAACCCGTATGGCGTCCGAAGGCAACAGAACTCAGTATAAAATTCAACTTTGACATTATATTATATATACTTATATTATACCTTGAATGCATCTCTGCCAACAAAATATTAGAACTACTCCTTCGACAGGGACTAAAGATGATCCGGCCAAGGCGACAACAGCCTTAAACTACTACGACGAAGTCGAACCAGAGTTGATTCTCGTGACAAATAGTCATTTGAGTCGTAAATCTGAACCATAATGTGGCCCAATAAAGAGGTCAGTGACGATGAATTGCACGCTTTTGTCTCAGAGCATCAGAAATCTTTGAAATCAATCATATTTTCAGCTCGGCCGAAGGATCTACCATTCACTTTCGCTTTGGCTAGGAATGCGGAAGCAAGCATCAAACGCAGTATGTTTGCTGCACAATTACCAAGCAAATAAGTACAACAGAAACCAGATACACCCACAAGACAGATAAGGAAAAATACAAACGACAGAAAAAAATCTAAATTTCTTCAAACAGGGCAAGCAGCAGCAACAATGCCAGTCCAAAACAAAACAATAAAAAAGATCAAGATCAGAAGTCAGCCATGCACATAGACCCGTTCTTTGGAAAAAGCCAAGTCCCTAACACACAGGCTGAATGTATAGGGCAAAAAAGGCAAAATTCGTCCGACCAAAGGTCAGAGGCGACAGCGCGTTCTCAACACTCCTCAGAGGCCTATGATGACGAAGACTATAACAATGCAGCAATAGCCGCGGTTGCCGATACCCAAGATGACGCCTCGCTTACATATGACAATGATTTGAAGAATTTTTTAAGGAACTCTCCCGGCTACCGTTTATCGAACGACAGCTAGCTGGTAGAAAAATAAGAATTCCGATAGACACAGGGTCGATTAAGAATTAAAAAAGGCCCGAAAAGGAACTAAAATATCTCATGCCGCTCAATTCTATCTATGCTTTTACCAAAATCCAACTGAAGTGTTTAATGAACATCTTTGATAAACGAACGAAATTTCTGTATACGCTCAGATCGTTCTTAGGGTTGGCCAGTTACTAAAGGTGTTCTGAATTTGAACCAAGCGCATGTCTATGGACAGCCTGCTAAAACGTGAAAGTGGATCCAACAGCAAACACATGTAAAGACAAACTCACATTAAGAAGAAGATGTCATACTCAGATATCCAGATTTCAGGTAAGCATTGAATCTTACGTCCAATGCTACAGCGTATAGTATTGGTGCGGAATTGGCATGCAATGAAAAAAAATTATTGGCTATATTCAGGGATCTAGGAAAGCTACAACAGTTTTCCATTGACGACATTTGGAACATAATCGCGCCCACAGAGCCGAACAAGAAAATATAAAACAGATATTGGGGAAATTCCACTTTCCAAAACTGACAAACCTACACAAATTGTGGCCAACTTAGAAATCTGCAAAATTTAAAGAAAATGTTCCGAATATGCAATGGTGAAATCATTAGTCTCACGTACGATAGCAGCCGTAATATATAACTATTTTCCAATATTATCATATAGGGCAATAATTAGGCAACCTTTAAGTCCGATATCATTACCTTGTTTCTAAAAAATAGGTACGGAGTAGTTGTTGTACACGCATCACAAGTCTACAGTTCGGCCAGGTAAAACGTTATCATATCACCTTACTGGAAATATCAGGATGCCTTAAGCCTCAAAGGGGATCCACGACACTGTCAAACTAATCTTACATGCTACATGCCGTAGAGTATAGCTGATAACAGCACTGCGTGACGAGCGAGCAACTGATCGAAGAAGACTAGGAAGCAATCTGACCCCATTATGTACGAAGGAAAATAAAGTCTATTCTCAAAAAGGGGAGGGTCCACAACTGTCACTCAAATAACTGTTGTTGAAAGATGCTGACGTTTATCACATTGGAAAAATGTTGTCCAATCTAAAGGTACATAAAATCAACAGTTTTTAGACAGAGCGCCAAGGTACACTAGATGCCAATGATTTCGAAACAATAGAGTTACAGATTCAAAACAAGCTAGGTAATAATAAACATAGAAACACCGAAACTTATAAATCAACTAATCGATACTGTTAATCTGATAATTAAAGCAAGGAAAAAAACTGGACACCCCGCATTTATACGAGGCAAAAAAAAAAAATGTGAATAACCGAAATTTAAAATTAAATGCTCACAATCACTCTTGCGACATCTAACATATTAAATCCTACGGGTGTTGACCATAACGATTTGAAGTCTGTGCTAATTAATATATATATATATATATATATATATATATATATATATATATTATTTGAATATCCCAAGGTTGAGTTTATATGTAGAAAGGGTATCATCTTCCCAGATTTTTTGATGAAATATTCAGCAGCAGATCTTGTTGTTCAATAGACTATTCGTATATTCTTTAAAAGACACCTGCATTAAAATTAAAGCTTAAAGTGGTTGTTAGCTAAAATTCGTTTATTTATTTGCTTCATATTTTGGGTTGGGGCGGGGATGTGGCGATAACTATAAAATTAAAGGTATCTGGTACATATTCTAGAAGCAACGTGTCAAAATATGTGACTAGCTATATATCATATTATCAGACAGATGTAAATAGCTAGATCGACTTGGTGATCAAGAATATATACACTTTATTAGATCGAAGATGCTTCCTGTTACCTGATACATACATTTGCACAAATATTTTATACCTCTCTTACCCATTTTAAATGGGTTCAGTATATAAAAACAAACAGAAAAAACATTCATGATTTACCTGGATTTTAACAACTCGAGAATTAACACATTTTTGACAAGCATCAACTTGAAAACAACAATTAAGAGGTTCTAGTCGGGAGCTCCCGACTTGGGGATACCCTGAACCCTCTTCTTCCAACATCAAATGCAAATATATATATTTTATTTTAGAAGCTATATGTCAAGTTTGGTGACTCTAGCTCTTATTATTTACCAAAATTGCTCAAAAAACATAATATCGATATCGTTTTTTATCGATTGCTTGAAAACGGAGTAAGTTATCGATTATCGGAAACAAACTCGATCTGCCCGGGAACTAGGAGCATCTACATCTAATTTCAAGTCTCTAGCTCTTATAGGTTCTGAGATCCTTGCGTTCATACATACGGACGGACGGAAGGACAGACAGACGGACATGGCTAGATCGACTGGGCTATTGATGCTGATCAAGAATATATATACTTTATGTGGTCGAAGATGCTTCCTTCTGCCTGTTACATACATTTGGATTTTGCACAATTACAATAAACCCTTATACCCATTTTTAATGGTTTCAGGGTATAAAAATAAGAACTTTCACAAACTCTAAATAGTATTGAGTCCTTATGATCATTCTGTAATTCATGCCTGACCAAATATGGCGAATACTGAATATGTATTTTAGCTTTGGGTGGGGACCTTGAGTTTCTGACTGATTTTAGGTTTAGCTATAGGATAAAAAATGCTCGACATAGGTATGCAAGCAAGAGGCATTGCAACGTTGACGTGAGATCATTCATCGTCCAGTTAAGAGTTACAAATTTGGCAACAATTTTGTGTTATGCGATCCACCTAAAAAAAATATTGATACTCATTCAATCATTGGCTATCGGAGCTTTCGGACGTGTTATTTTAATCCGCTAAGCCGTTTCGCTTTTGTGTTGAGTGCAGTACTAAGGTATTAACAGCTCAGCTGAGAAACTTTGATGCTGTCCGGTGCTCTTCAATTTGCCGCATTGAGTTATCATTGCATTGAGTTATCAAATCTACTATGGCAGTGTGACTACTGTGTCGGGCTTACTGATACTCAAACGAAAATTGATGAGCTTAGTGCCCCTTGAAAAACTTTTTGACGGTCTGAGAGCAACAATAAAGCAGAGCTGTATTGTCAAAACTGTTCCTGATCTTGCTCCTGAAACATAATATATGCAAAGACTCAAAAGCGATAACAAAATAAACAAAATATTTACAAGTTGGCAATTTTTTAACCACAACGCACCAAAATTCATATTGATAAGTGCGTCAAACTGGTTAAACTTAATGCGGATTTATCATTAATGCGATTTGTCAATTTTAAGCTGGGGGTTGCTGAACCGTTATTTGCAAAAGTCTCTAACACTTCGCATTGGACTTTCATCAGTAGAACCTAAATCTTTATCAGACCTAAATCTGCGAACGATGATACTGCAATAAATCTGGAAGCATAAATTCTCCCACGCATATCTTCGCCGATCAAGCGAGTTTTCGATAACATTTTGCTTATGCCTTACTGGTGCCGATAAGGAGCAAGAAATCGAAGCGCAAGCAATGCACTTCAAAACTCTAAATATTCCAAACGAGAAGAGTGGCCAACGCAAGGGATGGCCTTATAAGGTAATCTTAAGCCTCTTAACAGTTGTGAAAACGCAGTCCGGTAAAGAAAGCACAACTCGAAGATAGAGTGCTTTGATAAAGAGAGTGTGTAATGAGTAGCTGCAGCGTCAATCCTCAACTCGGATTTCTACGACGCTGAATTTTTTGATAGCGGAAGCTTTCGTGTCTTTTGTAAAGATAGAGACGCTGAGAAAGAACGGAGCTCGAAAAGAGGTGGCATTATAATAGCTGTGCGACACACATTGCCATGTGCAACGATCCGGTTAAATTACGATGACTCTACACTGGACCAGTTGGCCGTGCTTGTGGTCGGCGGAACTGACACTATTTGTATATGTGTCTCACATATACTGCCTAATAATAATAATTTAAAAATGTTATAATTGCGATAGGGGCTCCATTACTAACACTTTAAATTTTGGAAATATTTTATTTTCAAAGGAAAATTTCTATGCCGCTTCTAGATGCCTTAATAACTTTTCTCAATCAGACTGTGATGGTATATCAGCACTTTTTGAAAACTGTACAACATCACTCTATGAGCCTTTTTTCCAAAGCCCTCTCTGCAGGAGTTTTTTTAAAAGCGGAAAGATTCTACAATCATGCCCATTGCCATATTCCTAATTATAGGGGCATTGCAAAACCAAGTTATATCTCAAAATTATTCGAGCATAAGGTCGTTAAACATATCTCCGTATATCGATCCTTAATAGCATAGCTTCTCGCCGCGCAGAATTACAGTGACCAATTTAGCGATTTTCTAAAATCTTTGCATCCAGAGCTTTAAACGTCGTAGTCAAGTTGATGTACTGTATATTGACTTTTCTAAAAGGTCATCACGTCGTTGTCGTTGAGAAACTGTATAGGCTGGGTTCTCACTCTTCTTTATCAATCTGGTTAAAATCCTTTCTGTCTGATCATTATTACCATGTACGCATCAACAACACTTTGTCCACACTTTATGTCGCAACTTCGTGGATACCTCAGGGGATTTGTGTTGGTACGATTCTACTCAATTTGTTTATTATTAATTTAGGGAGTTGCTTCCATTCGTCCGATTATCTATTTTTTTCCGATGACCTTAAAATATTTAAATGCATTTCGTCTCAGCATGATGTACTGGTTTTGCAAAAGGACTTACACAACTTGTCTGAAAAAAGTAGACATAACCAGTTACCACAAAAATTAGCTAAATACTATCAGATTACATTTACCAAATGTTTTTGTGCCATTCTTTCATCCATTAACGGGCAAGAACTTAGTCGTAAATCAGAAGCTTTGAACTTAGGAGTAATTTTCCACTCCAAGTTCTTATTCATTCAGCATATAAACTATATTATGCCGTATGCGGTCTTTGGGTTTGTTTACAAAATTATATTTATATTCGCCCTTTGTGCGGTCAATATTTGAGTATGCCTCGTTTATCTGGTGCCCATCCGCAATTGCGCACAAAAATAGAATTCAAAGGCTGCAATAACCATTTCCAAAATTTAATTAAAATTGCCTTAACTTAAATCCTAGTACGTCTACTGACGCTGATATTGTCTCAGTTAAGGTGTTAAGGTGTCTTTTCCTACACGGAATATCTATAAACCATGCTCTTATGTCCCTCCTTCTTCTGATATTCAAGTTTATATGAAACATATTAAGTATTAAAGAAGTTTCTTCACACGTGAGAGATAATGACCTATTTATGGTGTTGGGTGATTTTAATTTGCCGAACATCTCTTGATCATTATTCACTACTGAAAATTATCTAGTGCCCTCAGCACAGCACGACTTTATAGACTGCATGCTTGATCTTTCGTTGTTTCAAATCAATTCAATTTCTAATCATTTGAATAGAACACTTGATCTTGTATTTGTCTAGGTCCCCTCCTTTATCTCTTCCTGAGGATGTCTATCATCCTACTTTAGAAATTGCAATGCTGAATTGTAATCTTTTCATTTCGTGCCCAATAAGCCCCGCTATTGCTTCCGTAAAGGATATTATTCTTTGCTGAATCAGCTTATTTATACAACCGATTGGTCTTCCTTATATGACTCGGTTGATATGAATACTGCCATTAATTTTTTTATATCACCCTAAACTGTATTCCCAAGTCAATTCCTTCGACTACTTTCTCAAAACAACCGTGGTTTACTCCCAGATTATCACATCTAAAATATGTAAAATCTAAATATTTTAAAAAGTTAAAAAAGTCTGGTTCGTGTACAGACTTGGCTAAATATTCCATAGCCAAGTCGAACTTCTTTCTTCTTAATTCTCAATGCTACGAGAATTATCTAACTCGTTGTAAAAGGCAATTTGCCCAAAGGACAGTTTTATAATTTTGTAAACTTGAAGCGTAAATCTTCAAGGTTGCCATCTTCTTTCTCTCTTGGGATGGATAAAGCTAGCAATGACACTGATTCTGCTAACCTCTTTCCTAATTTTTTCCAATCAACTTACTCTTCAGTTTGTCCTAATACTAATTCTTACCCTTATACTATTTCTTCCGCTAGTTCTATACCTCCTCCCATTATTTAACACTCGTCTCTTCTATTAGCTTTAAGCTCTTTAAAATCTTCTTACTCTCCTGGGCCGGACAATATTCCTAGTTGTCTACTCAAGGAGTGTAGTTCTTCTTTTTCTTTATCCATTGCTAAAGCTATTTAATCTATCCCTTGAAACTTCTGTCTTTCCATCACTTTGGAAAGAATCTTTTATCATTCCGCTTCACAAGAAAGGTGGGAAGTCTGATATACATATATTCAGAGGCATTGCAAAACTGACCGCTATCCCTAAATTATTTGAAAAATAATCACTTCGAATTTGCAACATTTCTGCAAATCAGTTGTTTCTCTTGTTCAACATGGATTCGTAAAAAATCGGTCAACCACAACCAATCTATTTGAGTTTACTTCTTTGGTAAATTCTGACTTCCTTTCTAAAATGCAAACTGATGTCATTTACACTGACTTCAGTAAGGCGTTTGACTCTGTGCACCATGACATTTTACTTTTTAAACTTGACCGAAAAGTTTCCCTCCGTCTATTTTGCTTTGTATTAATTCTTATTTAAAAGGTAGGACCCAAAGAGTAATGCTGAGGCTGACTACCTCTGAACAGGTTCACGTTAATTCTGGTGTTCCTCAAGTAGTCATCTTGGACCTTTACTCATTACTCTGTACACATGTATGCGGTCGATATCAAACTTTTTCTATAATACTCTAATACCCTACATCATTCTCGTCTACAAGACGATTTGAACGCTATGCAACTTTGGTGTTCGGCCAATCAATTGCATCCAAATTGTTCAAAGTGTATGTTTATGACATTTAATCGTACTACACCCTATCTTGTCAGTTATACAATAGACAATATCCCTTTGCAGCGTATACTTACAGTTAAGGATCTAGGCGTTATTATTGATTCTAACTCTGTTTCAATCTTCACATAGATACCATTGTTAATAAGTCAAAAGGTGTACTTGGATTCATTAAACGATGGTCAAAAGAGTTTAACGATCCTTTTATAACAAAACTTCTGTACATCTCTCTTGTTCGCCCTAACCTTGAATACTGCTTTTGCATCTGGTCTCCGCAGTATAACAATAGCCAGGATCGTATTGAGTCTGTTTAAAAGCAATTTCTCCCCTCTTTTTATTTTTTCTTTTTTTGCTGGTGTGACTGTTGAGTAGAGTCGCCAGCAAGTAATGGGATCAGTTGCGAGTTCGAACCCTTCCAAGGGAACTTTTTGTTTTTAATTTATTTGGTGTTGGAATAAGAGGGTTCAGGTTATTCCCTAGTCGGGATCTCCCGACTAGAACCTCTTAGTTGTTTTTAATTTATTTAGTGTTGGAATAAGAGGGTTTAGGCAAAGACAACATAAACACTAAGATGAGTATCGCCATACTACAAAATGCTACCATGCAGCTTGATTTTTTTGAAAATTGAGAACGAAAACGAAATCTGTAGCATTGCGCTCTCACAGCCGAGAGAACGAAAAAGCTAAAAATAGAATGTGCTCTCAGCTTCGGCTCTTTGAGGGCAAGCAATTATGTTTGTATGCGTGGGAATATACATACATAACAGCATATTAATATGTGTTGTTATTCACTGCTCTGGCAAAGTCTCTGGCTGGCAAAGAAACAATTTTCTTAATTTTTTAGCGCAGATCACGACTTACTTAAAATTAAAATTTAAAATTTAAACTTAAAATTTCTGTTGATATATGAATGCATTTTGTGTACTGAGGTTGGCTCCGTAAAAAAAAATTTGTATTTTTAAGTCGTTTTATTATTATTAAAATTGTAATTTTTTTTTTTCGTTTAAATTTAGTTGTTGTTTTAGTTGGAGTGTGAGTTTGTAGTGGTAGTAGTTTTATCGGTCTAAGGTAGTTAATAGCTAAAACCCACAAAGGTACTGAAGTTTATTTTAAATGTAGCGTGCGCTGCTTTAATTGAAATAATAAATGCAAAAAAAAGAAATAATAGTTGTGAGCTTACCGATTAATAACTTCACGTAGACATATTCCAGATCCCTGTAGCTGAGCGAGCCCCATTACTAAGCCAGTTATTGGACCCCGGGATAATTCAACTCTTCGACCATGATAGTCAAAACATATCGGTAGTGCAGGACTGAATATAAACTCCTTAAAGTAAATAGCTTCATTTTCAAAAGAATCTTCAGCATGTTGTGCACATTCTGAAGCCATTATTCCAGTGGAATCATAGAAATCTTTTCCTTCATTCCATTTGAAATCATGCAAGCCAATTGACATTTCATTTATAGTCATCATAGGTAATCTTTCATGTTTTATGAGCTCTAAATTACTTCTACTTTCCGTGTCTTCATTCGTAGATCTCTTAACTAAAGCAGAAAAAAATTCTTCCAAGAACAATAAAGTGTCTTGATCAATATTTAGTCTGATAGGTAAAATCGATACTTTTAATGAACATTCCTCTGCTCGGTTTTTTTTAACATTTGATCGAACGTTTAGTGATTTCACCGTTACCATGTTTAAATCGTTCCTTGGTGGTATATTGTTTTTATTAGCGTGGTAAAGAAGCTTATTAATATCTGATGAAAGTAAACGGTCCCGTATCTCTATATCCGATATAACCAATACCTGTCGGGATGAGTATATTGAGTGTTTAGCGTAAACATCGTAGGAGAAACGTATTTTCGAAAATTGAATTTCTACAAGTACATCTGAATTGCGAGATGTCTTTAATTCGTCATTTATTATTTTCATATTTTTTGCCTGGCCTCTGCTAAGTGCTTGAGACACGCCGTGCTTATAAGTTTCCGACATTCCAATGTCTGTAAAACTAAAATGAGAAAAGGATAACTTTAATATTTCCAGCAAAAAAAATTTACGCACATTAAAAAAAAAGAATATATATTATTTTTAATAAAAAACAACAGACAACATCTGATGCAAAAAGTGCGCTACTTGAGACATATGTGTTTGTGTTTGCTTGTGGGATACATTCAATCAGGCTTACTATATAATATTCTTATTATAAATAGTTATAGATAGGTCAAACTGCAAAAAAATCGAAACAAGAATATTTGATACGAGTGAGCCCATGAGTGCGTAAGAGTGCCCAGAGTGAGTAAGACTGCTGAGAGTGGCAGCCGATTCCTTAATATTTGTATGTTATAGCCTCAGTCCACTGAACACATTTCTCATACATTTCAGAAAATCACATTTTTGACAAATGTGTGAAATGCGCCCTGTGCGTTTCCCCATAAGAAAACACATTTCACACATCTTTCAACAAAGGCACATATTTTAAATATGTGTAAATTCGCCCGGAACATTTCGTGTTTTTTTGCAAGGATTAATCGTGATTTCTATCGATGTTTTGAAAAATGGTACAGTATCATAACCATAAAGAGCTGATATATCAACGAAAGCAAACGGCAACTTTAAAAAAGAAATTAAAAAATAGAATAATCCCACAGTTTTTAGAATTTAAACATGGCGAAATCTCGAAAAGAGTGCCTAAAATGGAGGCCTTACTTCGACAGCACAATTTTTGAGTTTTGGAAGAAGAACTTTACGGCGCCTATGTAAATTAAAGAAACTCGATCAGCTGTTTTTTAAAGAAGCGGTACTTTTGCCACTCACATGTTACCAAAAACCGGTGAAAACACCAATATGTGAGATTTGAAAATTCCTTAAGCAGTTGACAGAGGCTATTAGTTTTAAATCCTTACCGCCCAAATACATATGTACTTTGCACACTTGTGTGCATCTCATTCACCTTGCATAGCTTTTCAAAATCCAACAATGAAGAGGCTCCCTCTCCTCTCCTCCCCCGAATAGGGGGTAGGGCTGGAACTCGCGACAGACTGCACCACTTGCTATGCCTCTACTTAGCGGCCACACTAATAATTAAATACTTATGATAAAAAAGGAACTAAAATAACATTACAGAAAAAAGTCGCAATTATCATGCTGTTAGAATGCGAAGCAGACGCGCATGTGAATGTGTGTGTGTACATGTATACAGAAATTCTTAAAGCTGCTGCCCCATTCAATTGCGCAGTTGCATATAACATTGTTTTTTTCTTAACCAATTTTTATGACATTTTCTACAGTATATATTATTGTACCATAGAATGTTTGTATATTATGAAAAAGTTGATTGCTTTTAAATTGTGGCTTAAATTAGTTGGCAATAAAAGTTGGGTTATTAACTTGATTTATAGCTCTGGGGTGGTACCGGAGAGGTGGCGATAGGTATAAAATGAAAGATACTTGACATATATATAATATAAACATATCATGTTTGGTGGCTCTATGTCTTATTATTTACCCAATTTGCTCAAAAAAAGTGTCGATATCGATTTTTATCGAATGCTTGGAAACGGAGTAAGTTATCGATTATCGGAAACAAACTCGATCTGCGCGGGCACTAGGAACACCTACATCTAAAATTTCAAGTCTCTAGCTCATAGGTTCTGAGATCCTTGCGTTCATACATACGGACAGACGGACGGATAGACAGACGGACATGGCTAGATCGACTCGGCTATTGATGGTGATCAAGAATATAAATACTTTGTGGGGTCGGAGATGCCTTTTTCTGCCTGTTAATACATTTGCATTTTGCACAAATACAATATACCCTTTTTACCCATTTTCAATAGGTTCAGGGTATAAAAAAACTATTTAAGATTCGAATTATGTCAGTTTCTAAAATTTTCAAGAAAGAAAGAAAACACAAGACTCTGCATGTATACTCACAAAAGGTATACTTATTGCAACGGCGAATAAGTACATTAATTTAATTTTACCCGGAATCCACGTAAAAAAAGCTATAATGATTTTATGGAAATGTACGTCAAGGCCAGCAAGAGGGAACCGTGACTTCACTAGGTATATAAGTTACCGAGTGTCCCTCACATGTAGTAATTTTGTCGGACGACGGCAACCCGATTCCTTGTATGTGTCGCAAGATCAGCGTTATCGCTTATTCCGAGTCGGTATAAAATTTTAGATGTAGATGCTCCTAGTTCTCGCGCAGATCGAGTTTGTTTTCGATAGTCGATAACTTACTCCGTTTCCAAGCAATCGATAAAAATCGATATCGATATTCTGTTTTTTGGGCAATTTTGGTAAATAATAAGAGCTAGAGTCACCAAACTTGATATATAGCTTCTAAAATAAAATACATATATGCATTTGATGTTGGAAGAAGAGGGTGCAGGGTATTCCCTAGTCGGGAGCTCCCGACTAGAACCTTTTACTTGTTTTTACATGCACTGGCATTTTTCTCAATAAAATATCTAATAAACATTAAAACGACCTAATGTTGGAAATTATTAAAGCAGTTTTTTATCCGATACTAACTTTGTAAGTCTAACATTAATGACAGATCTATGCCTTATTTTTTGTTTCAGCAAAACTGCCAGAGGCTGCAATATATAACTTTACAGGCAGCTGCGCGTACCCAAACTAAAATTAGGTTTATACATATTTTATTAAAAACATTTTACGTACCTCTTATTATCTGTTGACTTTCGGGTAGTAATAAAATCTGGAAAATCTTTTCCTCCAAACAGATGCCAAGTAAATGTCATTTCACATAATGTATAGCTTTCCTCGGGTACTGGGAAAGAGGAATGAGGTCGTAGGAGATCAATTTTTTCACTGGGTAAGCTGAAGTGATTGTCAACTATTTGAAGTGGGTCTTCGGAGACGTATATCTCCTCGATACCAAAATTATCCTTCGAAAGAAAATAAGAAATAAACAATAAAAATTACACTTCAGCGCTTCATTTAGTGTATAATTCTTAGAAGGATATATCCATATATCCATACAATATACATATTTATTCTATGTCAGCATCAACATCGAGCTAATAGAGCAATAACAGCCGAGCTAAGAGTGCCATGTCCATCTATTCGTCTGATTATTGCTAAGCGAACTAATCTCCCAGTTTTCAAGCTATGGGTCCGGCTGAATCGGACAACTATATTATATAGTTGCGATTGGAATGATCTGATGCATTATGCATACAAAATCTTATCACCATAATATTGCTGCTTTAGAACGATCGGTCAAACATTTGTTTAATAAAATAATTTCATAAAACTCTTCACATACACCGTAAAGAAAATGTCGACAGGTGTAAAAAATTTGTGGCGAGCCTAATATATCCTTAATTACTTGTTTTAAAATAATAGGCCCCTATAAATGGAAAAATAGAATAAAATTTCAAAAGCGCCTTGATTACGAAGTGGAGTGGGATCACTTCGTTATTTCCATAAACTTCAGATACTCGCAGTATTTCAGTTTAACCGATTAAAGCTCATGCCAATCGGTTTGTATCGCGTCCAATCAATCAATCATAATATTAATTGAAGAAAAAATAAACAAATGTATTTGACATCAAAAAAGCTTTTGGATTTACAATAGCATAAAACCACATCTTATTCAAATGTATCCGCCATAAAAATGTTAAACCACAATTAAAGTAATTTGCCATAATATGTTAGTATAATGTTATGCTCACTTGGCATGCTAATCTGCATATATACAAAAAATATATGTATAAATAGCACCAGCTACCAACTAACATTTGCATTGGTCGGACCACGCTTTTTTTTTAAAATCATATCATAGGGACATATCGTTGTTTCCACTCAATCAGAAGCCACTCAAGCATTACTTGGGGTATATAGGTCAGAAAGATCAACAACTCACCCAAAAAAAAAGGTATATTTTTATTATATTTAGGGGAGCAGCAAAAACACTATTTAAGGAATAAGTTAATCTTCAAACCTTTTATAATACGGAAAGTTGTTCTTTATTCAAACATCAAAATTTAGAATGACTTCAGCTTATTTATTAACATCCTGATCTAGATGTGGGTTGGTGGCAGCGACGGTGTCTTTGATGGCAACTCAGCTGACTTTAGCATAAGAGTTTTGTTGGAATTTGCACGAACAAAGAATTGGCACATTTTGCAAGAGTTCTTGGAGTGAACGCTGCGTACGTTTTGCTAGCAAGTGTTGGGGCATATGACTGTTTTATTGAACTCTGTTTGCTTATGTTATTGAAGTTGAGCACTGCTTTAAAGTAATTGTTGCGCAATGAGTTTATACTTAACTCTTCCTCCGTAGGTACCTAGTCCTAGAGTAGCCATTAGATAAAGTTTTGGAATTCTGTTCCTTTGTTATTGTGGTGTCATTCGTAAAGTGCACTACGTATGTATCTTTCAGATAATGGTTGATAATATTCTGAGTGACGCTGCCAGAAGAGTTATTAAGTAGAATTATGCTATTGTCTATTTCCTTTATTGGTTGAATATGATCCATATTACCATAATCACACAGCTATTTCTGTCTCTGAACAAACTTAGAAATGCTGTTAAATTCGTTAAGGTTAATGGGTAATCTATCTATAGTTAATTTATGTGCAATCAAGATTTTTCCATTAAAAGATACAATGCTAGGCCCTACCAAACAATTTGAAAACATATATATAATATTGAACCAATATTGTATTGTACTTAGGTTGCTTCATTGATAAAATGTAGCACTAGCATTGTATCTTTTAATAGAAAAATTTTGTTTGTCTATAAATGAACTAAACAGGTTTACATAACTTCTGGTGTTTCTTCAGGTAGTCATCTTGGATCTTTACTCTTTTATATTGGTGTTCAACCAAATTTATCACCGTCAATCGTCAGTTATACAATCGAGAATACTGTATTGCTAACTGTTAACCGCAGAGTAGCTAAGTTAGAAAAAGACACAACGGCAGTGATCGCTCCGCCGTGGTGTAGGTTAGGATTAGTAAGCCTGATCGGTGCTACTGGGATTGCTCCGCCACAAAGTTAAAATTGTAAATAAATGGTCACAGTTCGGTTCCGATTGACGAAAGATCAAAGAAAACCCAAAAGCACTGACAGTTTTCAATTATATTCTGTTATATTTATGTCAGTATTTAGTATTGTCGTAAGTTTTATGATATTGGTTGATTGTTACCTTATTGAATAGTAATTGTTTACAATATTAATTGCTTTCGATATCTAGTAGTAGGATCAATGATACCGATAACCAAATTATCGATACTTGAGATTTTCCGTATGAAGCGAAAAGACTTTAATAAAAAATTGCCGGAAAAGTATAAAGAAAAGGATATTGCGGCATCATAATAAGTTCAGGAGTGGGATAAGTAATCCAACAACGACAGACATTTTCTTTTCCACTCGACAGTCCTGCAGTTTCAAAAGAAAAAGAGAAAAACTCTTTGCTTGGAATTTAGCATGAAATTCACGGCATAAGATGAAACAAGTAAGAGTTTCTAGTCGCGAACTCCCGACTAAAAGATTCCCTGAACCCTACGCGCTCGTTTGTAGAAATGATGATAAATAATAAACGAGAAAGAAACGGCACGCCAAAGATCTAATACCCTTGCAGACCCAACCTTTTTATAATGCTCATAGTGCTTTGCCCCTATCTAAGAAGTACCGGGAAAATAGTAAATGCCGAGTTTGGTCAAGATATCTTGATAAACAAAATGTTTTTTCATACAACTTAATTTTCGACCGATCGTTCCTATGGCAGCTATATGATATAGTGGTCCTATCTTAATAGGATTTTGCATATATATGAGGAGTAGAGTAAAACTAATAAATGCCGAGTTTGGTCAAGATATCTTGAAAAACAAAATGTTTTTTCATACAAAAACTTAATTTTCGACCGATCGTTCCTATTGCAGCTATATGATATAGTGGTCCGATCTTAATGGGATTTTGCATATATATGAGTAGTAAAGTAAAACTAATAAATGCCGAGTTTTTTCAGGATATCTTGAAAAACAAAATGTTTTTTCATACAAAAACTTAATTTTTGACCGATCGTTCCTATGGCAGCTATATGATATAGTGGTCCGATCCAGCTGGTTTTCACATATGTGCTGCGTGCAACAGAAAGAGGGAGTTCTGCAAAGTTTTATTAAGATAGCTTTAAAACTGAGGGGCTAGTTCGCATAGAAACCGACACACGGACAGACGGACATGGCTATATCGACTCGGCTGTTGATGCTGATTAAGAATATATATACTTTATGGGTTCGGAGATGTCTCCTTCTATGCGTTACACACCTCACGACAAAATTATAATAACCTCTGCAAGGGTATCAAAAAAGTTCCTTTTGGCAACGCTCGATCCCGCGATAAACCGCATCAATTGCCACTGCCTCTACTCAACAGCCACAACAATTATTAATTCCTTATGAGAAAAAAAGAATGAAAATAGCAGCATAGAAGACTATACAATAGCAATTGCAATGTTGTTGATAGAATTCGAAGCAGACGCGCATGAATTTGTGTGTGTTCTTGGAAATAATTTCTGTGTGTGTAACAGTATATCTTGTCGTAGTATATAATATTTATGTATTATCAAAGATTCAATTTCATTTATTGTGGCTTAAATTGGTTGGCAATACAAGATAGGTTATTAACTTGATTTATAACTCTGCAGTGGTATGGGTACGTGGCGATAGGTATAAAACAACGATACCTAATATATATATATACGATATTCTACAAGCATCATATCAAGTTTGGTGACTCTAGCTCTTAATATTTACCCAATTTACTCAAAAAACAGGATGAAGATATCGATTTTTATAGAAGAAGTTATCGATTATCGGAAACAAACTCAATTTGCGCATGGAGTAGGAGGACCTACATATTAAATTTTAATTTCTCTAGCTCCTATCCTTGCGTTCATACATACGGACGGACGGACAGACAGACGGATATGGCTGATCAAGAATATATAAAAATATATATACTTGATGGGGTCGGAGATCGGAGGGAGAATGTTAAATACATTTTGCACAAACACAATATACCCTTTTTACCATTTTTAAATGGGTTCAGGTCAAAAAAATATATACGAAACCGCGCCCTCAAGAAATACGATATTGATTTCTGAACTTGAAACTCTAATGCTACACATGCTACACTCACAAAGATTAGAATTATTAACCCTGCAATTTTACGTAGTGTAACCATTTCTGGTTGCATTACTCAATATAATGGGCCACCTAGAAATATTTAGTCTACCATATTACAAATAGAAAGCATTACTCAATATAATGGGCCACCAAGAAATCTTAGTCTACCATATTACAAATAGTTATTTGTAATATGGTAGACTAAATATATATATATATGTATTACAAATAGTTATTTGTAATATGGTAGACTAAATATTTCTTGGTGGCCCATTATATTGAGTAATGCTTTCTATACTCCGATTTTGTAAGTAATATTGACGCCGCTGGGCCAGGAGATTTGTTCACATAGCTCTTTAGGTGAGGATGTAAAGTACCATTCACCAAGAACTCTTCGTCGTAGTAATATCTAGTGGTCGTAGGTAACGAGAAATGTTTGCGTCACTGTTTTTTTTTCGATATCTGCATAAAAACGCTGTAGACAGCGCGAAAATAGCGTCCGTTTTTTGGCAATTTACCACAGTTGCGGGTGAAAACGTATTATTAAAACGTATTATTTATTAACTCAACGTATTATTCATTAACCTAAGATTGAAGCAAATCGGATAAAACTTAAATTGTTGTCCAACAAATATTTGACTCGGCTTTCCACCGAATTTGCTTGGAATCTGCTAAAAATGTGAGAGACACGTCTTAAAGAATATTTTGGAATCTTTGAAAATGAATTAAAACGTGAAACTTCTGATACAATTATTTGGCCTCCAAATATATCAACAAGGAATGGGAAATGGAGCAGCTGGCGGTCTGGCTATATAGGAGCCAGCTTTATGTATATTATTTCTGAGTTCAGCCTTCAAATACTGGATGGCCCACACACTTTCCGAGTGCCGTCAATGAATTGTGCGCGGCGATTAACTTTCGCAAATAATACCACCGAGACTGAGATGGCAAGGGCATCCGAGACAGGTAATCATTGCTATTCCCTGCTAATCAGAAGGCCTTTTAGTCGGCTTCCCACCTTGTAAAAATCATTACAAAAATTCTGCAATATTGTATTGTGGTTTAGCTTTCGAGGACACCATAATGCGATTGAGCACGTTCACCGTATTGTAAGCCACTTCAGCACTTTTGAGAGAAAAAAGTTCTGTGCCCTTCTGGACGTTCAACAGTCTTTTGGCCGGGTCTGGTATTGGAATCTCTTTTATAAGCGCTTGTCCCTTCGCATTAAAAAAAAAAAGTAACGGTGTCGGTGCGGCCAGCCACAGCTGGTGCAAGCGACCGGGCAGATTTAGTGTTCTGGGTCATCGCGACATTGAGGGAGATATTCCATCGTCCTACGCTTGGAGGCAGTCGTTGGGCTGCTGCTGCGAGAAATCAGTTTTGTTTTCGTAATGCAATATTGTCTTTGTATATTACTGTCAGAGTGGCCGAAGGACGTTGCTCTGACTGGGAAGCATTCCGGTACGGCTTCCCTGACCTCCATGGTGAAATTTTTGCCTTCCTGGAGCTACGGAAGCATCCTTTAGAGCCCTTCGGCTCTTCGGCTTTCGGCTTCGGCTAAAAGCACCACGGTAACACGCTCAGCGGTTCACCTAGAACAAAACTGCGCAAAACTGACTTCGACTTGTTTGAGTTTCGTGTGGTGATCGATGACGGTTTTGTATGTGTTAAGCCGCAGACTGACAACGCTGTCGGGTTGATCAGATATTTTGTCGGTGATTAATTTAATTTGAGCAAGCGAGAAGAACAAGAGCGGAAATTTCACAACATTTATTTTATTTAAATTTTTACTTTTTTTAAATTGCAACATTCAACCCATTGAAGGTATATAACCCATTTAAGCCACTGATGGCACAGTCCTGATGTCCTCATGTACCAGACCGAAGCATCCTACTCCAGATTGGGCGCGTCCCTGGACCATTATGTGCGCTGATGTGGCCATGTAGTAGCTGGACCACGAAAGCCCAAACAGTACATTGAGCGCCAACAGCATTCGCAGCGTATGCTTCTACCTGTCGTACACCAACTGAATATTCTTCAGGATTTTCGCCGCTTCCACAAATACAGACAATCACGGCTTCTTAAGTTTTGTTTGGAGCTCTCCCTCAAATCTTAAAGTTCACATAAAATGGGAGCAGTCTGTCAGCTTGAAAATAATCCATGATTTGGCCAAGTATTACAGAGGCTAGATTTAATGTTCACGAGACACCATAACCTTAACGGCTTGTTAATTCTTCTCTTCTAATATTGGAATATTATAGTATAAATAATTTTTATAAATGATTTTAGCGCGAAATTTTTTTCATTTTCCACAAACTCATATACGAATTAGATTACATTTAGAGATATTATTTCTCTAATTGGACCCATATTTGACCAAACTCAGAATATTTTGCCAATTGCACCAATTTTAAAAAGCGAGTTGCAGCTCCTGAAAATGAATGATGTATGTCATGGGGTGTTACAATTAAGTGAAAGGGTAGCCGTTATCGATTATCATCATTATTTAACTTACATTAGATTTCTCTAATGCCACTGACGGATCAATCTCAAATCACTTTTCTTTACTATTGCCTTTAAGCAGTCTATTGTCAATTGCCTAAATTAAAGCCTACAAGTTTTGAGAAAGCTCCAACTTGTTTGTGCTCCTTTTTATAAATAATTCTATATAAAAGAAGATGTAATTGTAATGTAATAATTGGAGGAAATTTTGCGTAAGCATCTGCAAATGCAGAGGCAGAAAATGAGTGTAGGCAGTGCCATAAGTCACAGTGCTCACTTAAAATGTCTGTAAGCTATCTGATGCATATTGCCTCCATCCAATAAAGTGGACCTTCCGATCTTCCTTAGCGACGACTTCCTGGGCACACATTTCTGATATGTTGGCTATCAAAGCATAATATTCTCCCTCTGAACAGTTGGACCTACCAACGTAGGGAAATTGACCTTGATGTCTAGCTTACTTTATCGAACACTATGCGTAATTTGCCGGACTACAAGGACGCAGAACACATGGTGCTTGTGACTGCGAAATACCTATCTCATACTTGAGAAGCCAAGTGTGGTGTGATCTCAATGTTGGAACAGGAGATTCTTGATCAGTTATTTTGTCTTTTCTTAATAAGAGCAAGCGACATAAGCCCTGATCAATCATGTTCTTAGTTAAGGAGAGAGCTATGTTACATTAATGGGTTTGTGTTTGTACCACTTGAAGTTGCTTAACTTTGCAAGTTAACATATTTGCTTATATCCCTAGTACAATTTTAATATTTTCTTAAATAATAATTGCGTTTGCTGTTATTGTAAAAATATAACATCAAGAGTTCTAGATAATTTGCTGCATTTCGCAGTTTTTTTTTTTTTTAAAGATCGTATTTTTGTTTTTGTTCAAATGTATGTAACTCAAAAAAGCCTCTTCGATCGCGGAAGCCGATCTAGCCATGTCCGTCTGTCTGTATGAACGCAAGGAAAATAACTTTTTTGAACGTAGGTCCTCGCAGTGCCTGCGCAGTATTTATACCCTGAACCCTTTAAATATGGGTATAAGGGTATATTGTATTTTTGCAAAATCCAAATGTATGTAACAGGTAGAAGGAAGCATCTCCGACCCCATAAAGTATATATATTTTTGATCAGCACCAATAGCCGAGTCGATCTAGCCATGTCCGTCTGTCTGTCTGTCCGTATGTATGAACGCAAGGATCACAGAACCTTAAGAGCTAGAGACTTGAAATTAGATGTAGGTGCTCCTAGTGCCCGCGCAGATCGAGTTTGCTTCCGATAATCGATAACTTACTCCGTTTCCAAGCAATCGATAAAAATCGACATCGATATCCTGTTTTTTGAGCAATTTTAGTGAGTATTAAGAGCTAGATTCACCAAACTTGATATGTTCTTCTTTTATACCTATCGCCACCTCCCCGCTACCGCCCAACAGCTATAAATCAAATTAATAACCAAACTGTTTTTGCCAACCAGTTTAAGAATTTCTGTATACATGTACACACACACAGTCATGCGCGTCTGCTTCGCATTCTAAGAGCATGGTAATTGCGACTTTTTTCTGTAATGTTGTTTTAGTTCCTTTTTTACAATAAGTACTTAATTATTGGTGTGGCTGCTGAGTAGAGGCATAGCAAGTGGTGCGATCTGTCGCGAGTTCGAGCCCTACCGGGGAAAGCATTTTTTTTTTCTTGGTGTGGTTGTTGAGTAGAGTCGACGACAAGTTCTGCTGTCAGTTGCGAGTTCGAACCCTGCCAAGGGAACTTTTTTTTTTTAATTTATTTGATGTTTGAATAAGATGGTTCAGAGTATTCCCTAGTCAGGAGCTCCCGACTAGGACCACTTACTTGTTTTTTCCTGATATCGATCGAAATCGAAATCCTGTTTTTGAGCAAATCACTAGGTTTTGCGAACTAGAGTCACCAAAAATTACATGTAGATATGTATAGGTTAAGTATATTTCATTTTATAGCTATCGACACCCACTGCCGCCGCCACCCCTTAGCTCGAAATAAAAAAAATAATTAATTGTAACTAGACCAAAATGTAAGCTTCACTTTTAATGATGTTGGTTTTTCAAGAATAAGCAAATATTCTATCGCACAATTAGATCTATTGCTTATTTTAACCAAAAACCATAAAAATGTAAGAAACGTCGAAGTTACTTACTTTAATTACTTAAGAAAACGTGCTCTTATATTAAATTGCAATAATTTCTGTGCATGCACACATTAACATTCTATTAACAGCTTTGCTAATGTATTTTAATTGTTTTCTTTATTGAGTACATGGGATGTTATTTTAATATGTTTTTTTCGACGAAAATGAATTGTTGGAATGTCTGTCGAGTAGGGGCGGTGGTACGGTGTGCAGTTTGCTAGCGGTTTAAGTTTTTATTAGGAACTATTTTACTTATTTATTTCTATTACTGCTAAAGCAAACGAAGTGTTCTTTGAACGGTTTGCATGTACTAGCGATCACCGTTGTTAGTTACTCAGCTAGTTTCGCACACTCTTTCTATCAAAGCTTCTAATGGCAACTTCTTTCTTTAAGATTTTGATGAAAGAATGTTGACCCCTTATTACCTGCAGCAGTCAGAATGGGTCAACTGTTGGCAAGCACCTTCATATGGAGGTCAAGTGCCTGATCACCAAAATTAAAAACTATTAATATATAATCGCATCCTTTTTTTTTTAGTTCGGTATATTTTAATATTTTAAAGAATTTTATTTTTACTCAACTTTCATGTATCGAAATCTTAAAAAAGAAGGGCGCCCGTCAGACGCGTGCCAATAATGATATTTTCTTTTGCGCCCATGATCTGCCCATTCACAGACATTTGTATGTGTGTGCCTATGGTAGAGGTCGAAAATAAGAAATCACTAAATCTTGTTAAATTTGCATCGGGGACAGGCAGGCAGGCAAGCAACAGGCCCACAACAAATGCACATATGGCAACGCTGGGTACCCTTACCAACGATAGCGAGCTAAAATGCCAGAATTTCGCATCAACGTGGCAAACCCTTTCTCTATTTCATATTACTCGTGCCTTCAAAAGGGTAGAAATGCCTCCGCATATGGGAATATGGTTTTGCTTGTTGGACACATACACACACACACACACACATTTAAGCGACCCCTAAACATAAAGAAAGAGCATTGAGAGCTGAGAGTAAGTGCGAGCGAGATAAAAATTAACAGCGTTGCCGTTCTATCGCACAAATCATATGGAAGAGAGTGCGCCAAGCACTTCCCTGTAGAGTAAGCGGTTCAGAAAACACATCATATGTATATCTTCCGAAACTTTTTGTGCCAACGTTTCTTCTATGTGATGACCAGTCTATATGTCTCGTCTATATGCCTCGAAGAGCTAGACTTTGATGAAATCGGTAACCAATTGCGTGAGGACTTCGACGAGTTAGCAGTTTCTATTGATAATTCGGTTCGGAGTGAAATTGCGAATCGTGTCTCAATATTGCCCTGCTCAACATTTCGCGACCAATCTGTTCTGCCCTCGCAGACAGTTAGAGCTTAGGCACAGCCCCTCAAGTTGCCTACGTTCAGTAGTGGCTACACAGAATGGGACAACTTTTATTCTATGTTCACAACCGTCATAGAAAATCATCCTAATTTAGCAGATATCGAAAAGCGGCAGCATCTTCTTATGCCATAGCACTTAATTTATTGGAGATAAGGTTTAATAATAGACGGTTGGTTTTTCAGGCACACATACTTGAGATATTGGGGCTCAAATGGGTGGCAGGTGGATCGGCCGTGTCGCTAAGAGAGTTATCCGACCAATTCAACGCACATATTCGTTACGTTAAAGAGCATGGGCAACTCCGAACAGATCGCTGGATGCATCATTCTGCAGATTATTTTACAAAAGCTAAACCCAACATCACAAGCCAAGTGGGAAGAAAGGCTAGAGGATGCGTCGTTCGTCAACTTAATATCATCGTATGGCTTCTTTTCTGGAGCAGAGATGCCGGACAATGGAAATAGTAAATTTTGCTATGTCAAGCTATGCCCCTAGCCATCTGGTGGGAAACACTAAAGCAATTAACACAAGTAGATCGTCATTTATCGCCACTAACCACGACGCCCCTGTATGCGTGTTTTGTGACAGCCCTGGTCATAATATATATAATTGTGCCCGATTTGGAAATTTGACCTCTGCATTACGGCTTAGGGAGGCAAAACGAGTTGCATTGTACTTGAATTGCCTAAAGAAAGGTCACCGATTGCGATCATGCAGCTCTGGATGCTGTCGGCAACTGTAGGACTTGCTTGGGACTCAGCGTGGAATCGGCTACTGTTTTCTTTTTCGTCCATTCAGCAGAGATCCAAACCGTTCAAAAGATCAATACTATCGACCATTACTCGTTTGTATGAACCGCTTGGACTCATAGGGCCAGTAATCGCCAAGGCTAAAATCTTTTTGCAGCAGATCTGGAAGGAGAAACTTGATTGGGACGAAAGCTTGCCATCATCACTAGCAACAGCTTGGCATGATCTTTGGTGCAGTTTTGAGAAGGCACAGAAGGCACAAACAATCACAGTTCCAAAGCTAAAGCTCTGTGGCGCAGTCTTACTATCTAATCTCATGCATGAGATATCTAAAATGTAACTCTTTGATGGGAAATTCTTCTGTTGTTCGGATTCTTCTGTATGCTTTTCCTGGATAAGGACCCAGCCCTGCAAGCTCAATGTGTTTGTCGCTAATCGCGTTACAGCAGTTCAAGAGCTAACTAATGGCATGGAATGGCTCTACGTGCCTACTTCACTAAGCCCGGCAGATATACTCTCGAGAGGATCTACGCCCAGTGAATTAGATAAATCGTCATTGTGCTTTTTGCTTATCAGAAAACACAGAACTCGAACTTAAAAAGTTCTTTATTGCGTCATCTCCGTTCGTTGATATAACTGTGGCAGTTGTAAATACGTCAACTCATTTGATTCAATGCAGCGCATATTCGGATATATTAATAAATTCATACACAGAAGCAGGCATCCTGGACTAACAGTGTGTGATATACAACATGGGACCCAATTCTTACTAAGGCTCGTCCAGAGAGCACACCTGTGGGAAGAGATCAAATCATTGCAGTCGAGAAGAGTAGTTAAATTGTCCAGTTCTATCGCATCACTTAACCCTTTTTGGACGATTTTGGCATGCTTAGAATTGATGGGCGCTCAGATAATTCTCCCGTGTTACCATCACAATCGGGGTTACACGCTGCTCCACGGGCAGTTCTTGCTCATATTCGGTTGCAGTATTGGCCAATTGGTGGAAGGAAGACCGTATCCATGGTCGTTGGAAAATGTGTGAGATGCTTTCGTGCCAAGCCTCCATTAGTGGAGCATATAATGGCTGTTGTGGCTATTGTAGACCATTTTTCTATAAGCCAGACGAACGAAATAAAGCTCCAGCTTCATTCTTGAATGCGCTTAAGAGGTTTATGTCGACTAGAGTCAGGCCATCTCAGATATGGTCGGATAACGCTACCAACTTTGTCGGCGCCAAGATCGAGCTTCTGGATCTCAAGCGTCTATTCATTCGTCTATTCATATTGATTCAGGGCATAAATTTCGCATGGCTAATTCCATTGATTGGAAATTTATACCGCCTCGTTCACCGCAATTTGGCGGCTATTGGGAAGCAGCAGTGAAGACAGCGCAGCATCATGTTTATCGTGCTGTTGGATCTTGTGTTCTCAACTTCGAATAGTTTCGCACCCTAGTCTGCCACATAGCATCGATAATTAATTCCAGACCATTGTTTCCTCTTGCAGAAGATCCGAAATTTTTATTGGTGGTCCCAGCTCATCTTTCGTTGAGCCTGATGTGACGCACCTTCAATTCAGTCGTCTGGATAGCTGGCAAAGCGTAACATACCTGCAACAAATGTTTTGGTCTAGTTATGCTCCAAATGGCGTACTCCGAAACAGGAGAAACGAGAAGAGCTGCAAACAAGCTGTGTCTATTGCCCATCTGAGAATCTGTTGAAAGCCCATGCCTTCCAACGGGGGGAGAATATCTGGCTATGCAGCCAAAACAACTGGAGCGACCTCGCAACTGATAAGAGAAGATCTTAATTTTATCTTATAATACTCGCTTTCTTAAGAATATATTTACATAGAACTGCCGCTCATCGCTGTAACGATCGTTTTATTGCCCTAGCTTTACTTATACGAAGGCCTCATCGAGTTAGTTAAGTTCGTTCGCTTCATGCATTTGGTACACATCGGCCACTTGCATTACTCAAAATAATAACTAATAATTGTCGCTTCACCAAATTTGGCACGTACCAATTCGGGTACGCTTGTCTATATAACACTATTGTTCTTAAATAAAAGGCACAGACCATTTCGGGTCTGCCTGCTTTTCGTAACTTTAAGAAATATAGAAACAAATTGGAACACAAGAAGTAAAATAAGGTTAATTATATCTATTTGTAAAATCTATTGAAAAAGCTCATTAGCGCAACAGTAGTTTTTCTGTTTCCCCATTTATAAACACTTATTTTTAAAAGGAAAGAAAAGATGGCTCAATATAAACTTAAATATTTAATTTATTTTTATTTTTATTTATATTATTTATTGCATTATTTTATACAAAATTGAGCAAATAGCATAATGTTTAAAGCCTAATCCACATAACAATTCCTCTGATTGATTTTCTATTTCAATTTTGTTTTATTATTGTTTATTCACCACTCACCAGAAATACTCCGAAAAAAAGAATCGAAATAACCGTGAGAAACCAGTTTGACCACATTGTATATTAGTGAGATACGCATTTAAAATAATGGACATTTTCAGCTGTCAACCAGCATAATTACAGTTTTTGGAACCTCAGTCGCCCCGAATTTTTCGTCTGATATTCAAAAAATATGGATAGTGCTCTCCGGTTCAGGCGTAAGAATAAATTTGGCACCACTATAACTGGTAGATAGCAGTTTGCGGGTATACAACCTGTCTTAGTTCAGGTTGATGAGACGTCTTAACATGGAAGGCTTTAGGGTCCTAGTCTGCAAACGAAAATACCGCATAGATCTTGGCAAACCCAAATGGACCGTTTGAATAGCTCGGTTTTAATGGACTTCGCTATAACCCTGACGATAAAGTTTACAAATTTTTAAATTTCAGTGTTCGACCTGATGGCTTCGCTCTTGCTCCAACCCTTCCAAACATGAGAGGCAGAAAGTTTAACCCTGCCGTGCTTATTATTTCATACGAGAAAAATAATTTATAGTGCACGATTTCAAGTGTGCAGTGTTCAGCAGTCAGTGGAGCCAGCAATCAAGGTAAAATACTACTAGCGGCGATCTACAGTCTCCAAAATTTCCCAGTCTATTCGATAAGTTTAATACGAATTTAGCCAGCCTAAGATTGGATGTTTCGAAAATTTCTGTGGACCTTCTTTATATCCCATGGCTATGCTCTTGCTCCAACCCTTTAAAAAATGAGAGGCAGAAAGCTTGGACCTGCCGTGCTTATTATTTCGTACGAGAAGTATCATTTATAGTGCACGATTTCAAGTGTGCAGTGTTCAGCAATCAGTGGAGCCAGCGATCAAGGTAAAATACTACTAGCGGCGATCTACAGTCCCCAAAATTCCCCAGTCTAATCGATAAGTTTGATACAAATTTAGCCAGCCTAAGATTGGATGTTTCGAAAATTTCTGTGGACCTTCTTTATATCCCATGGCTATAAGTAAGAAAGAGACATTACAGTACATTTTAAGCTACCGTCGAGTAGCCTCTCTGTCAAAGGAAACATTAAGTGAAGCTCATATCATCCCTTATGATGCTCTCGCATTTTCAAGATCATTATAATGATGACAGCATAAGCTCAAGACTCTATATGAATGCCATATAAAACTGTTTGTAATGACTGACTGACAGTCTGATTGGTAACCAATTAAGAAATTCGACCCGCAAGTGTACAAAAATAAAAAACGAATTATGAACTTTTTTTGTTTACCGTCCGATTGGCCATCAGCTCATTTTCAAAAATCTTTGCTTAAATTCATTTGAAAGGTCTACCACCATTTTTTTTTTTAAATCCATCGCTCCTTTGTAGAAATAAGAGTCAACGATTTTTTGAATAGAGTTTCAACATAAATTGATTTTTAAATATCTTAACAAAAGATATTCAGATTAAGATATGCGTCACACTATTCATAGATTTTAAGTTCCCTCGCTTCTAAATATTGTGTATCACATTTTTTGCTAAATATACTCTTCCTATATAATAATTGAGGGTCAAAAGTTAAATGGGTGAAGTTTCGGGTTTTGTGTGCTTAGCTACTATGGTGAAGTATGTTGTAAAATTATCTTAAAACATTTTACTTTGTTGTGTTAAGACCTTATCCTTTCCTGCCATATGAAAGGAATAATTTATCATTGCCCTTCATAAAAAGAATATAGTATAAAAGATGGCGGTCACTATTAAAGTTTTTCTAAATTCTCTGTTTTTCCTAAAGACTTTCAGAGAATCATAACATCCTAGCTATTAACCTTGCCTCTTCAAGTATTTTGTGCTTAAAATATTAAAACTAACATATTTATTTTAGTAAAGCTTCCTTGATTGCTTCAAAAGTTATTTTTTCTCGTGTTGCCAGTTAATATTCTTAATGCGCATTTTAGGCATTTATATTCAAATTGCATTCGGGTAAATTCTGAAATCCCAAGGAAGTAATCTACGATTCCTACTTTTTAATGATTGTCTTACACTGGCCTACTTATTGATGCCTATGATGTTAAGTAGTGCCCTGGTTTTTGTTCGATCCTTGGGTTACACAGTTTGCAATAGGATAGGATTGCGTATTGTATTATTTATTCGTAATCTTACCATAAAAAAAAGGTCTTCGTCATGTATTACGTGATACTCCTTTTCCTCTGCTATGGGTGCATTAAGTGATGATGTTGCTCCAAGTTCCACTTGGACTTGTGAAAGAGAATTTTCACTTATGTCGAAATTTAAATTTGATTCAACAAATTCGTTCGATTCAAAATCCAAAATATTACTGATATCAAAACTTTTTTTTTCTCTTTCATTAGTTTCAATGTTTCTGTGCGTGCTGACATCTTTTACTGCGTCGGCCATAAGATTATTAATATGATTCAGTGTTTCGTCATTATTATGTTCGAAATTTCTTACTGGTGTGTTATCAGCTTTTTTAAAGTCGCCAAAGTAATTATCTTTTGACTTTAAATCTTTATCATTAGCAATATATGCAATTAGTTGTGCTAATGCATCCGCTGAATCAAAACATGTTTTTAAATGCATATCATGAATTGAAGATCTCAGGTCTATCTTAGCGTGTGATTTACTCTTTTCATTAAGATGTATAGAAAAATTAAGTAATCCAACATTCAAAACGGGTACTAAGCCAGTTTCGCTAGTTTGAGTCATAAACTCCCCAACGTTGTTGGCAGCCTTGGCCTATAAGAAAGACGTATAGAAAGAAAATTATTTAAATCAAAAATACAATAATACCACATTACTTTAATTATATTTTGTATGATCGTTTTGTATATTTATTAGTTAGTTAGTTATTATAAAAAGTGCAAGTGACTCACAGCCCAGTATGGTCACATAACATCACAAGTCTGGGAACAATGTAGTATACATATGAAGTTTAACAAAGATAAGCAAGAGCCTAACGAAACAGAAAGAAAATAGTTTATGTTAAGCATGAAGGAGCAGCAGAACAGAAAATTCAATACGGCAAAAGAACAAAACATTGTCAATAGCAGCAACTAATAGCGATCGGCTGAGGCGCCTTGCTAACGCTGCAAAGTTGTCAATAAAATAGAGAATCTAGCATTCTAGCACTATTATTATGACAAGATAGTAAAAGGAATGTGCATACGTTTCGAAAGATATCTGGAAGTCATCGAATTTCAAAGACTCAAATGAAAACAACTGGAGCAGCTTTAAAGTCAAGTCAAATCATGCTCTGTTTAAATGCAGAACACCATCTAGTATAACGTTGTGGCACCTCTGAACACAATGATTTGGTTGTATTTGGCAACAGTATTATTGGTACTACTGGCGGAATGGTTGAGCGTTAAAATATGACCTAAAACGGGGCTTCGCCAGCACCTATGTTAACTAAAAATTCTTTCGGCCTGCTAATTTTATCCAAAGCACAACGTTTCGAATAGGCAAAGCAATCCAGCAGAAAAAATAAAAAGTAATAATATTGGTTGCGCTGTTTTTGTTATATTAGACTTATCAGTCTGGATACTTAACACTTCACTTTAGGAAATAACAACCGTTTTTTTTTTTTCAAAATAAATCTCAAAAACATGCCACCGAAAAATTTTGCATTGATAAATTATGTCTAGAATATAATGAAAGAAATGTGCGGATTAGCAAGTCGTCCCCTATGATATCTTTAAGTCGTTGAACGCCTTTTACTATTTTTATACACTGCACCAATTGAAAATGGGTACGAAGGGTAAAAAAGGGTATTTGTGCAAATGTTTGTAACAGGCAGAAGAAAGTATATCCGGCCCCATATGTAAGTTCTTTACCAGCATCAATAGTCGAAACGATCTAGCCATGTCCGTCTGTCTCTCCGTCCGTCTGTCCGTATGTATGAACGCAAGGATATCAGAACCTATAAGAGCTAGAGACTTGAAATTTTAGATGTAGGTGGTACTAGTGCCTGCGCAGATCGAGTTTGTTTCCGATAGTCGATAACTCACTCCGTCACAACCCCTAACAATACAATGTATGTATGTATGGTTAGTGGTCACAATCAATAAAATTCGATATTGACATCCCGTGTTTTGAGCAAATTGGGTAAATATAAAGAGCTAGAGTCTCCAAACTTGATATGCTTATTCTAGAATAGTATATATATATCAAGTATTTTTCATTGTGTACGTCATGGCTATAAATGAAGTAAATAACCCAACTTGTATTGCCCATCAATTTAACCCACCATTTGTATCCAATTTACTTTTTGAGGGAATACAGATATACACAAATATTCAGTATCGCAATTACAATTGTATTGTTTTCTGTGCTGCTATTTTAATTAGTTTTTTTTTTCTCATTATGACTTACTGATTGGTGGGGCGGTTGAGTAGAGGCGGTGGCAAGTAGTGCGGTTAGATGCGAGTTCAAACCCTGCTAAGGCAAATTGTTTTAAATTTATCATTATTATTTCAAACGAGCCCGTTGCGCGAGCTGCATTTGGTGTTGGAGTAAGAGGGTTCAAGGTATTCCCTTGTCGGAAGCTCCCGACTAGAAATTTTTACTTGTTTATTAAAAATAATAGATCATAAGAAACATCTTATTTCATTTTATTGATCTGCTGCATGATATTGAAAACGTTGGAAGAACCTTGTCATCTTATATCTTATACATTTCCCATAACATTACTCAGCTGCATCAGTTCTCGTGGCATCATTGTTCTCTTCGCAGTTCAACCATTAGCGCTTGCTTGTTTTGATTGTGTATTTTAGTGACAAGTTACACATACATAAGGTGGGTTGGGTTGGGTTCATGCTGTGCACCCAAATCCCAATGTACAGAAGGGACATAATAATAATCACTATGCAATAAAAATAGTTAAAGACGACCAACATGACAACAAATTAAGAGGACGGCGAAGTCGCTAAACGCGAGTTAATGGTGCGGCAGCCGAGCCAAGCGACGTGTGAAGGTGTAAGCTTTGTTATGAATGTTAGTATTATAAACACTTTCTGTTGTTAGTTTAACAAGAAACTCTTATGTATCTTATTTTAAGCATAAAACCCCTCACAAATTAATATTTTTTCTCATTAAATAGGCAACGTAGACTAGAGGGCGCCAGGTACATTAACCACTGCAGTGTTATTTTTCATCAGCACGCTTCTACAGGAATCATTCGATGATTATTGCCATTTCGTTTAGTTAGTTATACATTTTTAAATGTATTTGAAAAAAAAAAATATTTTTAATGAGTTTATTTTTATTTATTGATGAAGGTTGGCAGCCGTTTTAAATGTGTGTCGAGTGAAGTACCGAGGTATCGCTACTCAACGTCAAAATTGTTATGCTCTTACAGTATTTAAATTATGTATTGAAAACAAAGTTCAAAATCGTTTCTATCCACATTTTGGAAATATGGCGAGTCAATATTTGTATAATATAGGAAAAATAAATATTTCAAGTTTTTAGCTCTGTTAGATTCCGAAATTGATGCATATGACGGACAGAAAGACGGACATGGCAAAATTGAGTAACTTTGTCATCCTCGTCATCGATAATATATAAACTATATGGTGTCCTCTTCTGATTTAATTACTAAATATTGTTGACTCGTTAACTGGGATATTTGCAACGTAAGCGTTAACTTGCATATTTGAATAAATTTTGTCTGTAACCAGTACACGTTAAATATTGAGAAAATTATTATGACTTGCGCAATAAGTTGCGGACGTTCATAATTTCCCGCAAAATTAACCTCTTTTATATCGTCAGCTATGAAGCTGTTAGATTATACTGACCTTGGTAAATGCTGAAGCAAAATTTGTGGTGAACGGTTGTGTCGGATCGCGACTGGCGCAAAATCCGAGAACCTTTATTAAACAAATGCCAAAAGGGTAAGCATCTATTATACAGAACGGCTTTACGGATTGATTCCTTTTAATATTTGAAATATAACAGCTCGCAGTTAGTGTTGTGCTAAAATTTTAACGGCTATGTTATTCTGCTTGGCTATGCAGAAGCCAAAAAATAATATTTTGCCGTTGTCGGCGTCAATTTTCTTAAACAAACGTCCAGCTATGTCCGACGCGGCAAAGTCGAATAACAACGCCACCAGCTCGGCAAACGTTGATGAGGATGCCGGCGATCTCACACCGACGACAACGAAACCATGCAGCAATCACAACAACAACAGCAGCAAATTGAAATCAACCCGGAATACAGCGAAGGCGGCAGCATAGACAAACTTTCACCTAATCAGGACATTTTTATAAATGCCGTCGACGGTCTGCCCAGCCAACATCCGAAGTTGCCGCCGGAAGGCGATGTGGATACCGATACGGAGCCAGAGGTAGATGCTGATTCGTTTGATGATTCGCCAACATCCATCATTGTGACCAACATACATTCGGAGGTGTTTGCCAATCCTGATCTTAAGCATGCCATGGAGGTGGTGTTCCGCACTTTCAGCTAGTCGGCCACCTTCCAATGGCTGCGCAGCTTTCGCCGACTCCGGGTGAACTATGACAATGCCATTGCGGCAGCTATCGCACGCATCAAGCTGCATCAGCACGAGTTTAACAAAAAGACGGTGATCACCTGTTACTTTGCGCAACCGGTGACACCCGTTAGCAACAAGAATCTACAGCCACCGGCGCCGGTGAAACAGTTCCTTATCTCTCCACCCGCCTCGCCGCCAGCTGGTTGGGAACCGCGTGAAGAGGGTGAGCCGCTTGTCAATCACGATCTGCTCGCGGTCTTGGCCAGTCTAACACCCGGTGAATCGCACGAGCTACATCCACAGAGCGAGGATCAGCCGGCAATTATTGTGCACACCGCCATGGTGCCCGAGGGAGGAGGCGTAGGCACAGCACTACAACCAAAGGCGCAAATTGTACAAACCAAATGTCCGGAGCGCGCATAAGCGCCCAACTTGGAGCATGAAACGGAATGTAAAACGGCATGTGGAAGAGCCAGCACCAGGGCCCACCAGGCACCATCTATATAGAAGAGAGATCTCAGAAATGAATAGCTTAAACAGGTGGAATATGGGCACACAGCCAGCATGAATAGACAGCTGTGTAGCAGCCTGGTGGCTTAGAGTATTTTTTGTAAATAATTTCTAAAAAAAAATTCGATTGCGATTAATTTACACATAGCTATGTTTTATATTAAGTACTTATACTCTCTCGTTTGAAGCGGATTTAAGATTTGGTTTTCCTTTCCCATTTGATTTGTCTCGTGTGTCGCCGTCGAGAATTACCAAACATTAGCTTATCTTAATGTGAGCCAAGTGGAGCTGTTAATTCTAATTAATTTTAGATGTGTTTGTAGTTTGCATACGAAGTCGCGTTGCCTCTATCTCTTGGTGTTCGTTTCTATTTGTATCGATGTCAGCAATGTACTCGTTACTCATGGCTAGCCACAAAATCTAAATGTACCTTCATGCTAAATCACAACATAAAACACAAAAAATTAAAAACAGCAACTCTATATGTTTGCGAGTAGCTGCAAGAACTTTCCTCTCAAGATAACGACGATTCATAATTCCAAAGCCAGATACCGCAGGCATGCCTAAAAAACAAAGACCGTGCCAGTCGCCCAAATTTACGCACCCATTGATAAAAATATCTCTGCCTCACGACAAACCCTTGATCAGCTCATTCGCACACATTTGTGAGTGTGTATATGTGTGTGTGTAGAGCTCGAAATTCACAAATGCCAAAATCTTCAAATTTTGTCAAATTTGCATCGGGCAGGCAGGCAAGCAACCAACGCGCACACAAACGCATTAATGATTCCATCTATATAAAAAAGTGTGTTAGTGTGCGTGGTTGGCCGACCGAAAAAGTTATCATGCACACATGCCAGAGATCAGGTACCCTTACCCCTACAGCAAGCATGGAAAATATCAATTTTGCGCATGAACAGGCCAAACCCTTTAATAATTTCACACAACTGCTTACTTGAAAGAGTGTGCGTCAATTTTTGGTGTTTTCTTAAATTCTTCGACAAGCCGACGATGAATTACCCTTGCACAAATATGACTTTGATATTTTTGTATTTGCCATTTGGTATGTCTATACATTGTATGGTTAGTGGCAATATTGGTAAATATTAAGAGCTAGAGTCACCAAACTTGACATATAGCCTCTAAAATAAAATATATATATGCAATTGATGTTGGAAGAAGAGTGTTCAGGGTATCCCCTAGTCGGGAGCTCCCGACTAGAATCTCTTACTTTTTTTTATATGAATTTGGTAAAAAAAATACTGTCCTTAATATTTCATGTCGACAATATTATTGCGTTTATACTACATGGTATATTTATTGCTATTTTTTAAAATGTACTTACTGTTTGGCCAATTGCCAGAACACAATCTTCGCTTATCAGTCGTAAAGTACATCCGGTCATAGGATATATTATGTTGCTACTAAAGGAACAATACCCAATGTTAAGTAATGCCCGATAGGATAAGTATTTTGGCCTGCAATTTTAAATATAAAGACAAAAATAAAGTTATTATATTCTTTTTAATAATCAATCTACACAATAAAATGCTACGGATTTGTGTAATATGTGATTTTTTGAAAAGGAAAAATCGCATTATCAATACACTGCTTATAATTTATTATACCCTGAACCCATTTAATATGGGTATAAGGGTATATTCACTAACCAAACAACATCTGGTCCAAACTCGCGAGTAAGGGAGTAAGATATACATATGAACTATTTTTGAACCGATTACTCTACAGGAAAGTGGTAAGGGTACCCAAGCGTTGCCATTAGAATAGAATATTATATATATGACAAGTAACTTTAATTTTATCTATCGCTACCTCCCCGGTACCACCACAGAGCTATAAATCCGGTTAATAACCCAACTTTTATTGCCAACCAATTTAAGCCACAATTTAAATGCCATTGACTTTTTCAGAATATACAAATATTCTATGGTATAATAAGATATGCTGTAGAAAATTTCATAAAGATCGGTTAAGAAAAAATCAAAGTTATATGCAAATGCGCAATTGAATGGGGCAGCAGCTATAAGAATTTCTGTAAACATGTACACACACATTCATGCGCGTCTGCTTCGTATTCTAACAGCAAGTAATGCGGTCAGTTGTCGTTGTATTTGGCTACATCGCTGTTTTTGCAGGTATTTGTTCTAGAGGCTATGCTGTTGACTCTGCCGTTCACATTTTAACGAAACTTCTGGATATCTTTCTTGTTCTTGGTCTCCGCAGTATAACCATAGCCAGCATCGTATTGAATCTATTCAGAAGCATTTGGTCTTCCGTCGTTAACCAACCGTAGGATAATTCTCGGTGCTGTCCTTCTACATAAGTTGATTGTTTTCCTTTTCTCCTTTTCCGCTAAGGCGCCTTCAATTATCTGTTACGGATGGACCAACCAGAGACTATCGCCCCTTATTCCTATGGACGTGCACAACAGATTATGTTATGTACATTCTTTTCGGTTGTTATGCAAAGATTACACTAGTTTGTATTCTTCCTCAACCGAACTTTCCCTTCCCCTAATAAAATCGTTGCTTTCAGGATACTTTCGGAAACTCGCTGAGCATTCCCAGCTCAGAGTAGGGGCAAAGTTTGAAATAAATATAATTGTACACATGCATTATGCATCCTAAGTGACAAACTTAAAGAACACCTTAATAGAGTAAAAACTGAAAGAAAGACAAAAATTAAGGCAGGTCAAATAAAATAGCCGAGCATTACATCTTATAAAAAAGTACAACGAAAAAAGGTAACTGTACACAGTCCACCAAATCTTAACTTAAATCCTGTTGATGAAAACAAAATGATTTGTATGGAGGTCTTACAGAAATGACACTCATTATTTTAATGAGTAATAGCGTTACACCCCTATTTATTATAGTTTCATTACATACATATGACAAATCCTTCAATATATTAATCATCTATTTTCATGAACCCACCTTACACTGGATATCAGCAATAAGGTCGACGACTCGAGAGACGGCTAGTGAAGTAGCTAACTTATGTTTAAAGATATGTAAAATTCGTAGAGAATGCGTAATACGCTACTTATTTCCAAAAATAAAACCTTTGTAGTAAAAAATAGGTGACTATATACGAAATAATCCTTTAAATTAGTTTTTATGTAAGACACCACTTACATAATCTTAGGCGACCGGCACATACGAAAATTTTGTTTGCTCCAGATGTTACTGGCGAAAAAAACTAGGTCTACTGAATACTTGAGGTCGGTTAAAAGGGCCTCTGTAAAATTTGAATTCTTTGAAATCAACGCGTTCACATGTATGTTTTTCTGTATGGCTTTCTTTCATTTGACTGTTGCATTTACGCAAAACCATTGATATGGATTTATAAAGATAATATCCCAGAGTCTACTTTGCTGGCTTACGAAAAGTATAAATGTACGCAGATGACATGGTCCTCATAACGGAGACCCTACTTTAAGACATATTAAGACCCTACATTGTCACCATAAGAATGGTACGGGCGGAAATCGTTTTTTGGAACATTTGATTCTTCTGACGCAGAATAATACATAGAATTATCAAAGTTAACATACTAATTTTATTTTTATGAGGTTAAGAAAACGAAATGAAGTTAGAAAATCAATTATAGTTTAGATCTAATTAGAAACAACTCTGATTGTTAAAATGTTAGTAGAGGAGCAGATGAAGGAATAGGCTACAGAGAAGGTTTTCGCCTCACGGCGAAAATTACGAAAAAGGGGCGTGAGATACTAAGGTTGATTAGCAATTTCACTCTTTATTTGGCAAGCTTGAGTATTGGACATGTGGACGCAACAATTAGAAATATAATTAGCAAGACCGCAAGGCAGCTGGGAGGTTGGAGCAGGAGAAGTCAAGGGCTGATGGTGCGACAGGACCATAGAATTTGACAAAATAAATAGGAACGATTATAAAGTGTTTTCGAATTTATATTTCTGACAACAATTCGGCGATCGAACACCACCAGCACTCATCACGCTACACCTCACTAACATCCTTTCAGAAATGCGTCTCGGCAAACTACAAGCTTCTTGTAGAGTAGACCTGGAAGAACTGAGTTTTACAATCCCGGCTCAACCACCACTTTGCATTCTATATCGCATGCACTTTAAAAATATTTTTAAGTGGAAGTGGAGATCAAGATGATACGGGCAGATTTCAACTTATCAATAATTATACCCTGAAGCCATTTAAAATGGGGTATATTGTATTTGTGCAATTGATATGTTGTTTCTAGAATATTATAAATGTATATATCAAGTATCTTTTATTTTATATCTATCGACACCTCCCCGCTACCACCGCAGAGCTATAAATCAAGTTCATAATCTAACTTATATTGCCCACCAATTTAAGCTACAATTTTAATGCAATTGACTTTTTAAGAATACACAAATATTCTATGGATCGGTTAAGAAAAAGCTAAAGTTATGTTTTACTGCGCAATTGAATGGGTACAAATTTCAAGAATTTCTCTATACCTGTAGACACCCACATTCATGCGCGTCTGCTTTGAATTACATATTCCAAAACAATTGCAATTGCGATTGTTTTTGTGCTGCTATTCCAAATGGTTTTTTTTTCCTGAATAATACTTAATTATTGGTGTGGCTGTTGAGTATCAATTGTTGTCGAAAAGAGAAAGAAAGGTGGATTATTGTAAATTATACAAAGGCTCAAGACCAAGTACTTGTACATAAGTAAGGTACACGGATACATACAAACGCACATTGCATGCCATCTGTAGTCATTTACGTTCGATCAAAAGACGCTTCCTACCCTACACAATTCATACACAATTGCGTTGACAACGCAATTCTCGATCACCTCGTTACGAACAAACTATTCCCAATGACCAGTCGAAAGTGGGACGATCAACTCGATTATGCATTCAATACGATATGGAGTGATTGCGAAACAGTTTTGAACCGTAGGATCAGCATTTGTCTGCTGAAGCATCAGCTAATGTTTCATCCGATGGCTCCAATTTGGGGTTAAAAGTTGTTTCCAAAAATAGTAATCGAGGCTCATTTTCGTTATTCAGTAACTAGTCTAAGAAATCGCTCTGCAGCAGGAGAAGTGGTGATTTCGTTCTGGTTAAAGCTAAAGTTGGTCACAAATTAATTATGTAGCAGACGAACTAGCACAACGATTGCAGCAGCGTAGAGAAAAGGCTAGAATCAGCGTACTTAGAAATGCTCAATGCAATATTCAAGGAAAAAAGAAGATCCATATAGTGGTGAAATAGCGAATCAATTGCATAGAGTTCTCGTTAGATCTTTGGATCGCCTTTGCTTGTACTTAAGGATATTCATTAAGGATTTCTCAACAATCGCAAAACCTTTATATGATTTGTTGAGAAAAGACAAAATACTTGTTTGGGGAAAACGGGCTAAGATGTTTTGTGTATCTTAAGGAGAGATTGTTGAAAGCACCGGTGCTATCGATTTATGATCTCAGAGATGATATTGAATTGCATTGCGATGCCTTAGGATTTGGAGCAGTATTGATGCAGAAGAAACAAGATGGCAGATTGCATCCGAAATTTTATTTTTCAAAGCGAACAACTGAGACGGAAGTGAAATACCACAGCATTGAGCTGGATACCTTACATTACGAAGATTCGGGATATACGTGCTAGGAAGGCGGTTTAAAATCATAACTGATTGTAATTCACTGACACTGACTTTTTACAAGATTGACCTTAATCCCAGAATTGCAAGATGGGCGTTAAAGCTACAAGAAATCGACTATGAGATAGTACATAGATCTGGTAAGCAAATGCCACACGTTGATGCATTGTCGAGATGTCATAACACGATTACGATAACGGGAGCAAACAAAAGACGAGTAAACAAGGGATATTAGGAAATTTTTAAAAGTAGGTCGGCTTAAATTGTATGAAATGAGAAATGGAGTAAAATAAAGAAAGACGAATGAGAAAAGATTACTTTTCTATGTGTTATAAGAGATGGAGGACAACGTGTTATATAAATACCATGACGAACTGAGGCATATTGGTAGGGACAACATGTTATACGCATGGAAAAACATACTGGTTCCCGAACATGAAAAGAAAAGTCACATCGAAAACTGTTTAAGTTGTATAGCATTTCCACCTAAGACAGAAAAAGGAGATGGACTATTGCACAGCATACCAAAGGGCACCAAACCTTATGAATTAGCCCATTAAGATCATTACGGACTGGTTGACAACAGCAGTTGTAGATGGGTTCACAAAATTTGTTAGATTTTATACAACAAAGACAACCAACAGCATGGAAGTTATCGGAGCATTGAAAGATTACTTTCGAATTTACAGTAGCTCAAATTGCATAATAATTGATCGAGGAAGCTGTTTCACATCAGCCGAATTTGAAGAATTTTTAGAGCAATTAAACGTGAAACATATTAAGATAGCAACAGGCTCGCCGCAAGCCAATGAAAGAATACACTTTGAATAACAATAACAACAATAGCACCAAGTTTTTTCATAGCACAATGTTATTTGGGTTACCACAAAAAAGAAAAATTATTGACGAGCTATGTGAAAAGTTAGAGGACACCAAAATATTAGAAGCATCAGACGAGCGAAACTTAGAAGATATTAGAAAAAAAGTGCAGCACTAGATTGAGGAGTGCTATTTAAATGAGCTACAATTTTTGTGAATTTCTTACGAAATTTAATCGGAATCCCTATTATAACTCTAGTAAATTTCCAAGCTGGAATATTGTTTTTCCTGTAATGGGTAAAAATAATAGAAACAAAATGCCCAGGAAATTGGGCGACTGTTAGTTCGCAGATTCAAAGCTATTCGCATTTAACATTTCATGAAAAGGGGTGCTACTCAAGAAAGCGGGAGTGTATATGCCAAAAAAAAACATTGATAGAAGATAGAGTTCTGGCATATTTATAAACTGCTTAACAGCTTAATGTAGAATATATATGTGATCACTATTAAAATCATTCAGAAAATTGAGCATGACAAAAAAAAAATGTTAGCAAATTTAACATTTGATTTTAGTGGTTGAGTGCTATTTTGATTTCCAAAGTTTTCCGGATGATTTTCAATCCTTGCATTACTATTAGTAGTTACTGATGATATGTGATTTTTTTGTCCATGCCATTTTTATGATTCTGTCTATTACGACCTATGGTAAATAGTACTATTGCTATTGTCATTTTTTGGATTCGTCTTTGGCTTTCACTTATATTATTCTTATCGTCGTCCGGTTATGTTTATGTAATACAAAAAACCGCCATGATTTGTTGTCAATGAATGTAATGAAATATCTATACCCACTTTGGAAAGCTCTATCAAGTCTCTGACTTACATAGTCTCAAAATTCGACGAATTCATATATACGGACAACTTGGCTGAGAAACTATTTATTATACCCTGAACCCATTAAAAATGGGTATAAGGGTATATTGTATTTGTGCAAAATCCAAATGTATGTAACAGGCAGAAGGAAGCATCTCCGACCACATAAAGTATATATATTCTTGATCAGCACCAATAGCTGAGTCGATCTAGCCATGTCCGTCACGATTTGAAGCGGTAAACTTTATAATTTAAAGCTTCACGGAGATCATCAAAATTCAAAATTATAGAATAACCGAATGGCCACCCCAGCAGCAGACATATTAATTAAATATTCACAAGTAGGTATACGATTTTACGATTGTATAGATTTTCACACTTTATCTAACATGGATAAACATTGAAAAAAACCAATTTACTTACGTATATTCTAATGCCAAATTCCATATATGGCCCTGAATTTCCGACACAAGCGCGTATGGCTCATATGCTTCAATAGGATAGTCCTGCAAATATTAAATACTTTATTGGTTTTTTATTATTATATTCTTATGTAGTTTAGCTAAAAAATTTGAGGAAGATAAATGTTTTTCGAACCTCTCAAAACGTAAGAAAAATTTTCTTGTCTTTATTTTTGGAGTTCAACCGAAATAAGCACAACTTTGGACATTATCAGTGAGCTTACTCACATAAACTGAACACTTTATCTGACGCCCTTTTCTAATATTAATTGTGCTAAAAAAATATGCATTCATACAGTCAGGTAGCGGGCAGCAAGACCAATATATTCACCATTCACCACCATTGAAAATGGGTAAAATATGTTAAATTGGTTTGGTGCAAATGTATTTAACAGGCTGACTTAAAGTATATGTATACATTAATGTTTATTTTTCACTGGTTGTTTGGTAATTCTTTTTTTTTTAAGTAAAATCTATGTTCCACAGCTATTCTTACCACCACAGGTAGATGAAACAGATATCGGATAGATAACAAAGTTAGCTGTAACTGACAACCTTCAATTGTCGGATCATAACAACGAACTTTGCCCTTCGTATATCTTCACATGTACGTAATGATGTCAATACCTAAAAAGAAATCCTTTGCAAGGAAATCGAGCTGCGAAAAAAGGCTTTTGAAGTCTTCAAACGCAACAGCTTCTCTCACCAGTGCCAGGGCAAAGAAAGTCCTTTTGTCGAAAACTGTTATGGGACCGGTTCGATATTAGACAATAGTTCGTAGAATAGGTGGAAACGACTGAAGGACCGTGCCCTCTCTCAGCTGAGCTCGCAAAGCTGACAACAGCGATCTATTATTTCTACGCATAAAAGGATCGAGCTAATTGGGTCTGGTCTCAGGAACCTGGAACTCAGAACACATAGGCAGTACAGTGCCGGTAAGCCCGCAACCCAACAGCCGCCCAAAGCAGCCACTGGTACAGCATCAGCAAGCAGTGTGCGGGTTTCAACCCGATTGGCCATTTGTAGCAACTTACATTATCCCAACTTAATCCACGCTCTTAGCGTGGTACAGGCTCGTTTGTAGAACCCTATCCGTGATAGTATTCTGCGTATCTACAAATCTCTCATCAATTGTGAGCCATCTCATCTGCTGTGGCATGCTAGCAGCTGGCAGACTATCGACGACAACACGCTGTCAGATGGTGGTATAGTAGAATCTTCTGGCAGTAGACGAACTTACTGATTGGGCCATAGCGTATTTTTAATAACCTATAAGCCTCCACTATTTGCGTCACTCCGCTGCCTCAGTGTAGGCTCTGCTTGGAAACAGACGAATCAACTATGCAATGTCTCTGTGAATTTCGTGCTATTACTTGGGATAGGTGAAAGCATTTAGGCTAATAGTGTGACTGTGCCACAGGTCTTGTATATTTTTAGATCCCTGCAAGTCGTACTAATTGAAAATTGTGCGTGAAACCAACAAAAACCATGCACCCCATGCACAAATTTAAATTTTAGCGAATTCTGTTCACTAAAAAACAGTGAGTGCACCCCAGGTCTTGTATATTTTAAGTTCCCTGCAAGTCGTACTCATTGAAAATAGTGCGAGAAACCAACAAAAACCACTAAAACACAAGTCAAAACAAAAGTGCAAAAACACAGCAATAACAAGTAACCAAACAAATAAAAATTATGGAGCCAGGGCAAAAACCACCACTGTACTTGGAAAAATCAGAGAGGTAATCGCCAGAACCACCCAGGAGCTAAGCGCGTTCATACGACGCATAAACTGAATAATGCAGCTGCATCCAACTGACGAGCCCCGTCACCAACTCGTTTTGTTCTGTGCCATTGAAATGCAGATAAAAGGAGATGCCCAAAGGACTTTACAAATGAAAGCTGTCAACAACTAGGACGGACCCTGATCGACAAATTTAAAATACAAGCCCTTTGTGGAGAAATACTAAGCCGATTGTACAAAACCCCTTTTAATGGAAGCATCTGCAAGTTCATAGAAGAAGTAGAGTTTAAGTCCCACAATATTGAATACATATTAACGCTAGAAGGTATTCAGATGAATTCAATATTATACACTTATGCAATTCATAATACAATAAAAAATGTAAAAATGCGCGAACTTCCAGACTTTTCATGACCTTAGCAAGGCATGATATTACCACTATAACTAAGTTAAAACAAGTAGCTCAGCAAGAACGAGTCTATGAAACCTCACTAATAGTCTGTCAACTTCACAAGGGAAATAAAAATCAAAATTTTAAAAATGTGGCAAGCCCTAAAACTAATAACACATATTCAAAACCTTCGAATCGCACAGACTATCATTAGCATCAAGAGCTCAAACGAAATTTGGACCAAGATAGAATGCAAAACCCCATAACCAACCCCACAACCAACAATGGCAGACGTCATCTAATGCTTATAATCTTTCCATAAGTTGACAGCAAAGACAGGCTATCATTTGCATCAAGAGTTCCAACGAAGTTTGGACCAAGATAGAGTGCAAAACCCAATAACCAACCTCAATATCAACAATGGTATACGTTATCTAATGCTCCCAATCTATCCATAGGTAGACAGCGAAGATACTGACAATTTTCCTCAAGTTGGTTCGGACGCTCAATTTAAAGATGAAGGGGCAACCCATACTTAATTATAACAATGAATAATATTCAACTTAAGCGCGTAATCGATACGGAATCATTGGTTAACATAATGAAACTAAACTTTTTAAATTTCCCAATTATATAGTACAATTAATGCAAAATAAATCCAATAAATAAATTGCAATTTGCAATGCGCTATAATCATGAACAAGAACTCGAGGACAACTTAAAGACTTGATCCACCATCGTCAAACGAAGAGCCGTTTAAATTTCAATGAACAATGAACTAACAAGTAAGAGGTTGTAGTCCAAATTAAAAAAAAACAATATACCCTGTTTATCCGTTTTTAATGGGTTCAGGGTTGTGAGGCGACCACTGAGGTAGCCACCCCACATAATTATAACTTAAGGGTATAAGTATATATTAGTATTAAGAACAGTTAAGGCAAGGTGCCGATGTATTGAAACTAGTTAAGGGCAAGGAGCCCAGTTTGAATAAAGTTTGATTTTAACCGTTGTTGTCTGTTGTCTGTTGCTCAACACCGCCTTTGAGAGCGCAACTTCAATTAGGTGGCGTTGAGCGAAAGCTCCGAGGCGAAGTTGCAAAAGCTCGCGGCGAAATTGAGCAACCGAGGCGAACGCACGGCTCGCTAACGAGCGTGCCGGCACTTTTGGAAAGACTAACAGTGTGAGTAGACGTGCAGTGAAGAGAAGTATGAGTGACGAACTGCAAAGAGTGCAGCAAAGCGCTAGGGCTCCAAGACAGTACAGTGGGGTCTTAGTTCAGAAAACACAGTAGGGCAGTATTACTGAACAAGTGAATATAAGGAAAACGATGAAGGAAATTGCTGCTCATTGTGAATACCCGAGAATCGGGTGGTCATATTTGTGCTAACATCGGGAATAGCCGATATTCGCGCTAACCTAGAGTAGTAGCTTGTGCTGCGAGGCTACGGCCCGATAGCGTAGTTGATACGTGGCTACGGCCCGATGTGGCGAGTGGCGTGTTGGTGGTCGAATTGGTGCGTGGCGGGTAATGCAGTTGGTGCAAGACTACGTCCCGATAAAAGTTAATTTTTTTTAACATTTTTCTGTTATTATATGAATCAAAAATAACATACATTCTTATTACAACACAGTTGGCTCCTTATTTCACCAATTGGGTCCTCAAGCTTTATCGTCGACAAATGTCAACGGCGTATTCTTTGGGTAAAGCTGCATCGTCACGTAGGTAGTCGGGGACTTTGGGGCGTCTCCTATGACATGGTTGGAGGAGGTCCTCGAACCATATGCTCTGGAGCCTCCTGACTGCACACCTCTCAATTAGGCCTTGCTGCAAGCGTTCGTTGTACAGGTTGGCGAATGATCCGACTTGGCTGTCAGTAGTCTTAATTTAGAGGTCTTTGTTCAAGGTAGAGTTTCTGACGTCTCAGTCAGTACCAGTCATTCGACCCAAAGCCAAGTTTTGGAGTGTTTGAATCCGTCTTCGATTTGTCCGAGACGATATACCCTAAACCTGGATTCAGCCATTTGCAGCGAAGTGGCAATGGGCTGTTGGAGTTTAGTAGCAAGTTGGCCTTGGCCAATGTATTCCTGCGTCCTATCAGTGACTTCGTACTCACAGAGGGCGAAGTAAAATATTGCCACGTCATCGGCAAATGTGGCCATCAAGTGATTGCCTGTTGTGGCAAACTCATGTAGGTCATCCGGAGTGGGGATGTCTGCCGTGTACGAAGTGTAGAGGAAGGGGCCCAGTACGCTGCGTTGAGGGCCACCCGCCTTTATATTGAGAACAGAAGAGATTGCTGTCCTGACGCACTCTTCGAACTTTTACTCCATTAGATAACAGCGCAGAAGTAGAAAGAACGGGGGCGGGAAGACTCACCTTAATTTTCTGGAGCAATCCTTTAATCCAGACTCGGTCGAAGGCCTGCTTAACGTCTACAAAGACTCCAAGGCAAATCTTTTTCATCGTAAGCCTTAAGAAAACGGTTAGTCACTCTTAGCACCTGAACCCAAATTGGTAATCAGGAAGAAGGGCCACTTGATCCACAAGCCTTGCAAGTTGGGCAAATATCAGTCTTTCCCAGACCGACAAGGAAGGCAGGAGACTGATCAGCCGATATGACTCAGTGTCATATTCTGTTTTGCCCGAATTATGGATCATATGGATCCTTGCTAACTTCCACTGGGCGGGAAAGTGTTGCATCCTTATTATGGCATTAAAGATCAACATTATAAAAAGAAGCGCGCGCATTGGCAGGGCCTTCAGAGTGCTGGGAAATGCGATAGGCTGTTAGCTACTTGAAGGCCGCGCGCATTCCTGCTCTTTGCTAGTGATGTGCATTCGAGTCTCCTTCCACCAAATATCTGCTTCCAGCCGAGTTGAGTTTGACGTAGAAGTCATCATTCGACGTCTGCTCACTAGGCTTGTAAGAAACCGCTCCAAAGTCCACGCTACCAGCATAAGTGGAGACATTCATGGTCGGATATTGGCAAACACGAGTATCAACGCTCAATTGCGGGAAGTGAACCAAATTACTCCGTAGCAGTATTATTCCGATAGCGTGTGTTTGTACTAAGACCTCCAATTGTATTTCACATGAAATGCCGTTGGCATTCCAAATTATCACCTTCAGTGGTGTGTTCATTTGGATAGCAATGCGGTCAAAAGGGTATGGATTTGCTATTGCACACCAAAAACCAAATGTACAAAACGTGGCTGTGTGCCCGTACGCCTGACATATATGGCATTGCAGCACATCCAAGCTTCTTCAAGCAGTCTCCGCCTTGAGCACGTGATGCACAGCTTCCTGATGGTAAGAGCCTCCGTGTTGTTGGCGCCGCCGGCTTCAAGTTAATGAAGTGGATGTTAATGGGCTTCTTAGTGGCTTTACGGTTCAGATTGTGCACATGGAGAGGGGTGTGATCCTGGCTCTGCAGGTTGAGTGGATGATGACTATGATGACTATGCGGTAGGGCTTCTTCTCATGCAGCTGGTATGAATAGAATTCGACTTTTTGTTCTTCCTGTTTTTTTATGATGGCCCTGCATGTGGGCACATAATGGGTTTTGAGTCGCTAGGAGGCTGACCTACGTTGGACCTGATGGTTATATTTTCCAGATCCACTACTTTAGATAGTATGAGCCACACGTCGTTGATGTCATCAATGTCATTTAGGACGGTGGGGGGTGGCTTCTATCTTCCAGAGGGGGCGTTGTTCTTCGTCCTTTCTTCGGGCACGGAGGAAGGCTTACTCCCTCAACCTGAGAAGTCGCTGTGGTAGGCAAATTCTCTACTTGGGCTGAACATATCTGCTCGGCCTCAGATTTATCAGTCTCCATGTCTTCATCGTTTTTAAGTGTCGCCAAGAGAGAGTTTGTTTTGATAGTATGTATTTGAACTGGACTGGTGTCAGTATTGTTCTGTTTTCGCCGCGCAGTAGATGGGGACCTGCAGGCTAAGACTTTGCGCTTATCGTTCTTTATTTGCCTGTTATAGAATCAGGCGAGCCGAAGCTACAGCGGGTGAATTGGGTTTGATTATATCTATTATGTGTACCAGGGCGTTAACGGGGTCTTCAATTGACTTTAGCACCAGCATGTGGACTGCTGCCGGGGTAGTCGGAGACCAAGTCGTGCGGCTGTTAAGCATCCTTGCGTTCATACATACGGACAGACGGTCAGACGGACGGGGGGACGGGCAGACAGAATTGAATTTTACAAGCAGTCTCAAACATGTCATACAAATTAGGCAAGACGACCCTATATATAAATAAATTAGAGGTTCTAGTCGGGAGCTCCCGACTAGGGGATACCCTGAACCTTCCTCTTCCAACATTAAATGCATATATATATTCTATTTTAGAAGCTATATGTCAAGTTTGGTGACTCTAGCTCTTGTTATTTACCAAAATTGCCCAAAAAACAGGATATCGATATCGACTTTTATCGATTGCTTTGAAACGGAATAAGTTATCGATTATCAGGAACTCGATCTGCGCGGGCACTAGGAACACCTACAGCTAAAATTTCAAGTCTCTAGCTCTTATGGGTTCTGAGATCATTGCGTTCATACATACGGACAGACGGACAGACAGACAGACGGACATGGCTAGATCGACTCGGCTATTGGTGCTGATCAAGAATATATATACTTTATGGGGTTGGAGATGCTTCCTTCTGCCTGTTACAAACATTTGGACACAAATACAATATGCCCTTATACCCATTATTAATGGGTTCAGGGTGTAAAAACCTTCTGAGTGCGTTGAAACATGCGACCAATAAGTTGGGATAATTCGAGAGTCGAAGTCACCTTACTTTTCGGATCAGGCAAACAACAATACCCTTAATCAAGTCAGAGTTGAAGACAAATACCAAATCCTTGCAATTGATGGTACATTGACGTCGCGAAGGGCTGTTACCAGATACAAATGGATGTAAGCTCAATTCCAAAGGACAAAGGACGACATGTATAGTGAACAATAAGTCTTATATCATTAGCTGTTGACTGGTTCGAGAGGCAAGTTGTCTATTTGAGAAGAGCTTCTATAGAATGTTAAAACCTATTATTTATATTAATTAAGACCTAAAAGATTAACCTAAACACAAGTGTAAAATGCATCAATGTCGGCTTGAAATAGATTTAAAAAAGCTATAAAGGATATGGGGAAATTATCGGTAAAATACCTATGCTTCGAGAACCTATTTATAGAACACATTTTAATAACTTTAAAGACTTGTGCTTCATAAGGGAATTTAAGGAAAGGTCAGTGTCTGCACAATTGTACAGTTCGGATTATTTAACTTGCTGAATAAGATCGTTAAGCATATAGAAAAAAGCCTTACGAAATCAGCATGATTTTATTCTGTGTAATAAACGAGAGCTAAGAAAGAGCTCAGAAAGTTGGGACTTTAACGCCGCACATCTCCAACTGTATGTGAATAAACTAATACTACTGATAAGCATTTGTAAAGATGAAATTAAAACTATTTTGTATACTTTCTCATTCGGGGACTCAAAAATCGAAAAGGTCGATTATTATCAATAAATTTTGCGGGAAGCAAGTTTTAAGGTCTTATTGGCCCGCGAAGTAAATTTGGTGCTCCAAATATTAAAATCCAAAATTTTCCGCTAAGTAAGGCTTAAATCAAAATTTTGTTTGGATCAAAAATAAGCGTGGTATGTTAAGCATTTAATTTTTAAGGAAAGTAGCGTCAGAAAACTTTGCATCGAAGAAATGGCTCAAAAGCTTTACATTTTTTATGCAAAACTACCAGAGAATCACCAATCTTGAGCCCTCTTCTTCCATAACCATAAGCAGCTCGCTGGACAAGCTTTAGCCCACCGGCTACAATAGAAATTGAGGAAGATTTCAAACTAATTATCTACGAAACTTGCTTTTAAAAACACGATTTTTAATCGATTGCATATAAACGGTGGATGTTAGCGATAATTTTAAATTAAATCGATTGTACGTGTATTGTGAAGTGGTTAGTTCCTTAAGTTCGAATTTGATTAACTCTTGTTGATTTCAGTTATCAAGACGAGTCTCCGCCTAATAGGGGTGAATCAGTATGACCTGATTCACAATGGTAAAAAATAAAATGTCCAGCCAAGAAGGATAGTCGCCTAATAGGAGTCTTCGTAAGGATATTTTTTAGTATATTAGGAAATTTTAAATTAATGTATCAAAAGACGTAATCCTGGCTAAGTCGGAAATACCTTTTAAAGAGATATCAACTTTTAATTTTACTTACATTTTCATAAAATCATTCTCCCTTTCTTATTAAAAAAATCATTTATAAAGCTATAATAAAATTCTACGTGAACATTTTCCACTAAAAATTCAAGATGCTATAAAGATTTCGCTCGCCTTTGACTTCATCAAGACAAATTGAAGAGAAGAGAATATTCAACATTTAAACCAAGGGTAAAAAAAAGGTACTTACTGTTATATTTAAAAAATCCAGTAGTTGATAAATCCAATTATGTATTGAGAGTACTGGTTTATGCAATACATTGACTCCATTTATTCCAAACGCTAGCTTTATTCTCTATAAAAAAGAAGGGTTAATAGTTTTTTTTTTTATATTTGATTTTTCCTTTTTTCATCTTATATAAATTTCTAATTTAAAAAAAAAAAAGTAATGTTTATGATTGTAAAAATTTGTTATAATATGCATGCATAAATACACTATAGACATTGTAACATTAGTTTATAAGAACGAATGAACAGATATAGATGGATAGGGAAGCAGATATCAGCAAGTAACAATCGGTTTCGTTCAATTTAAACACGAATTGTAGCACGGCCACACGGCCAATCTTCAGCAGGACCAGGAGAAGATCACCTATAAGTCGAGTAAGTCTCTTTCAGGAAGTGAAACATATATTTAAAAATTGAAAAGAAACAAATATAAGAATAATTTATTCGTTTACTTGAACGGGAAGTGAACACATCCAATGTTATTACGTTTAGTAAGACGCTTAACAAAAGATACGAGAAATATTGGCTATCTTCGGCACGCCGAAGATTTAATACGTTTGCAGACCCAGCCTTTTCATAATGCTCATAGTGCTTTGCCCTTTTCTACGGAGCGAAATATTTAATGCCGAGTATGGTTAAAATATCTTGGAAAAAAAAAGTTTTTTATACCAGAGCCTCATTTTCGACCAAACGTTCCTATGGCACCTATTAGTAATCCGATATAAACAAGATTTTTCAAAAACAAAGTGATACTTATAGGTTGCTGAGGTTGCTCACGGTATCTCGAAAAAGAAAATTAAGGGAGCATAGTGAAACTTATAAATGCTCAAGATATCTATTAAAACAAAAAGTGTTCTATACATCATCTTAATTTTCGACCGATCGATCCTATGGCAGCTATATGATATACAGGCCCGATGAGATACAATTTTGCATAAATTTAGGGAACATACTGAAATTTAAAAAGACTGAAAAGTGGCCTTAAAAACATGCATGGTGTCATAACCTTATATGCAAGGCATAACTTCATTGAGACATTGCTGATGTAAAGAGAATAGCATAGCGGGCCAGGATAGCTACCGTGGACCAACCTTTTGGGTTCTGTTACGCAAATTCTCTGAGCTCCAGTTCAGGCTGGTAAGCCCAGAAGGCATAATTTATGAAGCAGTAAGGAGTGATTGACAGAGTCGACATCGGATTTACTCCCTTTCCTTTGGGAAGGAACAACAATACATTTTTTCCGAATGTTCGGGAAAGGTGAAGTGTTGACAGACATTATCTTAAGTTTTAAGACAGGTTTACATAGTACTGTAGCACAGTAGGTGAGTATATTGGATAAAATATTCCTCTCATAGGCAAACTTAAACTTTTCTTGTGCATGGCGCTTGTACTTTTGACAATATAAAGGCCTTAACAACTAGAAAGTGAAATGAGGGGCAAGCCTGGAAATATGTTTCCTTGGTGGAAGGCCTAAATGAGGCTTAGTCACTAAAGGGTGATAATGGGAGCACTATCAGCTGTATTTCTCTAAGATAGCCGGTAGTCCGGATAAAACAATTGGTTTTTTTTCGTACTGTCACATATTGCGGAATTAAACTAATGTCACAGCAGACCTCACATTGACCAGAGTTACAAAAGAGATGAGCTGCTGCGTGGTCGTGGTAGTAGGGTGCTAAATTGCAGTCGGAAGCCAAAGGTATTCGGCACCGAAAAGTCACGAAGAGTGGACTTTTAATACTGGAGACAATTTTAGGTCGTTGAATTAAATATCCAGGGTTGTCAGCGGTTGTTTATGAAAACCAGCAATTAAACCCATAAAACCAGCATTTCCCCATCAATTGCACTACACGAGTGGCAACTAAGTATCTTTATGAAACTTTGATGAAGTCCCTCTTTCTGTTGCACGCAGCATATATCATATAGTTGCCATAGGAACGATCGATCGAAAATTTAGTTCCTATATGAAAAACATTTTTGTTCATCAAGATATCTTGCCCAAACTCGGTATTAACTATTTTCCTGTGCTTTTTAGATACAGGCAAAGCACTATAAGCATTATGAAAAGGTTGGGTCTACAAGGTATTCGGCGTGCTCCAGCCAAAACTCTTAACAAGTCATATTCCCAATGGCAGTTATGTCGAACCGCTAATTTAATAAAGTTATGCCGTGCATATAAGGATATAGAGTTCTGAAATCTTTTACGAGCAAGCAGTGAATCAGTGAGTCAAGTTAACGTATTAACTACATATAAACTGTTCTAAAAGCAAGGTTTTATCTTCCCCTGAAATGTTGCTCATATGTGTTTTTACCAACCTTGGACTTTTATTTCTGATCATAATTAGTTTGACTGTCATCCCACCACACATTTATTACGGTGGCGAGCATAAGATAGCCATTATTGATTAATATGTATATATAGCCTATATCAGATAAAATTATCCTGCATAGGATGGCTGTGGGTGAATCCTTTATTTTAACTGTCAGAGTTGGGCCTTCTTCAAAAAGTCACAACTAAAAAAAATTGTCTAGCATTTGAGTGAGTTTTTTTTATTTCACACCAACATGAACGCAAAAGTAAATACCTTATCAGATAATAGCTAATTTTCGCAATCGTCGCCAAGTGTCAGTTATGCTTTAACATTGCGTGAAGAATGCCTCGATAAGGCACGCTACAAGCAACGATCCAAAGTGGCTTTTCGCCTAATCTAAAGTTTTTGAATTAGCGGACAACCTGGGTTAATATCTCCAGACGTGTTTTGTTGACTTATATGGTTTATGCCAACTAGCTTCAGACTCTCTTAAAAATGCAAAACTTACTACCACAAATGTTTGCCAGACGCAAATTAAATGAGCCGGAATGCTTTTTCAATAAATCACCCACATCCATAATAATAAAAAATAATAAAAAGTAATGTTATTTTAGATAAAATCGGCGATTTTAAAATAAAATTAATAATATAACCGTATATAAGTAAGTTTTCAAATGGTATACACAGAGATTTAAATTTTACAAGCTCCCGTTTTCCCGACTTTTAGAATTATTTAAGCACCATTGATGTTATTCTTTCTCATAGTTTGGGAATAACTGAAGAAGAATCAGAATAGTTGTATAAAGTGCACACAGCGCGGCATGCGAGTCTGTGTAGATTATGTAGCCGATCCTAATGTAGACACTAAACCAGAAGTTAATACACAGTTTCACCAAAATATCCGTATAAAATAAATAGGGTCGATCATAACGATAGTTACGAAATGGTAGATCTAATAGTGTATTTATGCATGGGGATTGTAAAACTCTGTTGCAATCTTAATTATATCCATTGACAACAATGGATATACACAAACGAAACAGAACATAAGCGCAAGTAAGTGACCCGATCAGTTCTAATATGATCAGCCACTTAACGGGCAGCATCTTATGCCGTCTTACGGGATAAGCGCTGACCATGATACCCACCGGCGAATGCCCGGAAGCGCTATGTACACGCGCACTAATACTTTAATGCAACTATATATGTATGAGTACATTCTCCCCCTTAGACTATGTCAGTCTTGACATAATTGTGCTAAGTTAAGTTCGTAATTTAAAATAAGCTCATTTGAGTTGAATTAAGCACATTCAGAAAACTAATACCAACGACTTGACTTCTAACATGGCGACCGTGACAGGACTGTGAAAAAAAAAACAGAAAGGAGCACCCACAAAACAAACTAACATTTCGATACGAATCACGTAAGACAAAAGCAGTAAACGGGTTAAAAAGGGCACCGCAGACGAATCCGTCAGGCTGAATTGAAACATTGAAAAACAGCCGTGAAACTTTTTTCTGAGAATGAGCATCTAGAGGTAGTCCAGTAAGTCCTAAAAGAAAGCACTTACTCAATCATTTAATTTCCTATTTGTCTGCAAGAATAAAAAACTCTCAAATCCGAAAAAAGATACCTGAACTGACTGTGAAGTGCCCCAACGAATGCGCGGGAACTTTATATAGCGCCGACCAGCACCGGCACCGCTCGTCGCTTTAAAGGAGCCATATATATGAATAAGAATTTTTTTCAAAACTGTTAAAAATATTGTAGATAAAGTCCCAAAGGGACGCATAAAAAATTTAGGTTTTTTAGTTTGAGTAAGTAATTTTAATGCGTAAAATACAAAATAGCAAAATAAAAAGATTAATTTTCATCATCAATTAAAATGTACTTGGGCAAAAACAAAGTTAACATTAACGAAAAAACATATATATATATATAAAACAATGTAGAAGCAGTTAATATGCGCTTTGAGCAGAATACAAACACAAAAAACAGGGGTTGTGCACAAAAAATCATAAAATTTAATAAATTTGTAAGAAAAATTAAAAATAAAAACTAGCCTTTTTTAAAAAAAATTTAAAAATGGGTTGATTCGTTCCAAGGCAGATAACACTGCCAATGTAATAAACGTAGGAGAAGTTGTACATAGTTAACAAACATACTGCTAATTATACAAATTGTGATAGCCTCAGTAATTATTCTTCTGGAGAAATATCTTCAGCACAAAAATTTACTAATAAAACTTACATGAGTAGGGCTATCGACCTTGACAAGCTCTAAGTAGGATCCTTAAAAAACAATTTGGACATTGTTAGGGGAAGTTCCACATGGAATGCCGCAAATAGTTGAGAGAATAAAGTTGTATAGGTCAAATTTCGAAAAATCATACAAATGCCTTAATAAAAGCGCACATGCTTGTGACCGACACAATCAAACACACTGAGATTTTACACCCAAGAAATTGAGCAATTGCCAAAGCACTGAAAGGGGCATACATTGCTGATGGTATTTTATCGACCTTAGAAAATAAATAATCCACCTCACTAGCTGTCAAAGCCATGGTAAAAAATTACTCAATAGACGAGTTAAAGTTTAAAATGAAGGCGTTCAATTTAATAACATGAACGATGCCATTTCGAAACTTGTCAACAGCTGCATCGATGCAACTGGCAGACCAGATACAGTTCTGCATTAAAGGAATCGGCATCCCAATAACTATTGTACAGGCAACATCAGAAACCGCGGTAGTTACCGAAGCAGTAACAGAGGTAGAGGCAGTAATGGCTATCGCGGCTATTATTTTAAAATCAAGTTCAGATACTTATAGCGATGTAGACCAAAACACAGATTCAACAAACACAGCCGACTATTAAACACAAGAAATACCTATGAAGTAGTAGACTTCGAAAATGTACTATTCACAAGAAACCTTTACTATGATCCACTGACAATAGATGGCGACTGGTGATAGATTATCGTCAGATAAAAATAAAAAATAATAGTAAATAAAAAATTTTTGGCTGGCAAGTTTCCACTTCCAAGGATAGGAGATGTTCCTGATCAACTAGGACGGGCAAAATATTTTTTATAAGGATTCTCGAAATATAATTTCTTTTTCAACGAGCAATGGCTCCTTTCGATTCACCAGATTACCATACGGACTACTAATAGCGCCAAACGCTTCTCACTGAATAATGACAATCTCAGGTCTTTAATACAGACGACTTGATAGTTATTGGCTATTCCGAAAAACAAATGATAACAACACATAATTACACACATTTGATGTATGTCGAAAGCGCAACCTTAAGCTACATCTAGAAAAATGCTAATTTTTTATGCACGCAGTTACTTTTCTAGGTCACAAGAGTACTGACAAAAGGTATCTTACCAGTTAACAAACAAGTAAGACGTTCTAGTCGGGAGTTCCCGACTAGGGAATACACCAAATGAATTAATAAACAAAAAGGTGCCTTGGCAGGGTTCAAACTCGCGACAGACCGCACCACTTGCTATGCCTCTACTCAGCAGCCACACCAAAATTAAGTACTTATGATAAAAAAGGAACTAAAATAACATTACAGAAAAAAGTCGCAATTACCATGCTGTTAGAATGCGCAGCAGATGCGCATGAATGTGTGTGTGTACATGTATACAGAAATTCTTAAAGCTGCTGCCCCATTCAATTGCGCAGTTGCATATAATTTTGGTTTTTTCTTAACCGATCTTTATGAAATTTTCTACAGTATATCTTATTGTACCATAGAATATTTGTGTATTCTGAAAAAGTCAATTGCATTTAAGTTGTGGCTTAAATTGGTTGACAATAAAAGTTGGGTTATTAACTTGATTTATAGCTCTGGGGTGTTAGCGGGGAGGTAGCGATAGGTATGAAATGAAAGATACTTTACATATATATAATGTTCTAAATGCAACATATCATGTTTGGTGGCTCTAGCTCTTATTATTTACCCAATTGGCTCAAAAAACAGGATGTCGATATCGATGTTATCGATTACTTGGGAACGGAGTATGTTATCGATTATCGGAAACAGACTCGATCTGCGCAGGCACTGGGAGCACCTACATCTTAATTTTCAAGTCTCTAGCTCTTATAGGTTCTGAGATCCTTGCGTTCATACATACGGACAGACGGACAGACAGACAGACGGGCATGGCTAGATCGACTCGGCTATTGATGCTGATCAAGAATATGTATACTTTATGGGGTCGGAGATGCTTCCTTCTGCCTGTTACATACATTTGGATATTGCACAAATACAATATACCCTTATACCCATTTTTAATGGGTTCAGGGTATAAACATACACAGCAGTTATTACACAAGAACAGAATGGTTCACATCCACATGTAGCATACGCCTCAAGAACCTTCTCAAAAGACGAAAATGAGAAATCAACAACAGAACAAGAGTTAGCAGCAATCCAGTGGGAAAAAAATCATTTTCGTTCAAATGTATGTGGCAAACATATACAAAGAATATAAACTTAGAGTAGGTGCGTTATCAAAAATAAGAATCAAACAATTAATGAAATGACATACCAAGTCTCAATAATCACTATTAGACAATCAATAATTATTATTCATTTTGGGAGTTAAAATCTTTCATTTATAGCTAATTTTCTTCATTTTTCTTCATTAAAGGCGGCGATTGGCCAGGTCTATAGGATATATCTTTTAAAGTCTTCTTCTTCTTCGCGTCTTTAGCAGGTTCCTTGCCATGACGTAAGTGTGGTTGTGGAGCTTAAACAGGTAGTTTGCTACTAATGGTTAATAACATTTCCTACCATAGGAACCTTAAGGTGTTTTGCGATGTCTGCCATTCGAGCAGCTCCCGTTTGACGCTCGCTTGTAGTAATAAAAATAAATTGAAAAAATAAAACAAAAAAGTTTCCTTGGTAGGGTTCGAACCAGCAACTGATCCCATTACTTACTGCCGACTCTACTCAACGACAAACCACAAAATTTTACCTTCCTCGGTAGGGTTCGAAGTAGCAACAGACCGCGCTACTTGTCGTTGGCTCTACCCAATAGCAACACCAATAATTAATTAATTATTGGGCAATATATTAAATTAGTTTATTAACTTGATTTTAGCATTGTGAAGGTAGCGGGAAGCTGGCGATAGATAAAAAAAAAGATACTTGATAGTAGGTACATATATATCATATCAAGTCTGGCTTTTATTATTTCATCAATTTTCTCAAAAACATGATGAAACTCGTCTTAAATCATTATTGTACTTGGAAATAAATTTGAAAGCAAAGCTAAGCGTGCTTGCGGCAGTTAGCTCAAATTCCAAGAATTGCTGTATACTTGTACAACACACACATTCATGCGCGTCTGCTTCGAATTTTATCAACTGAATTCCAATTGCGATTGTATTGTTTTCTGTGCTGCTATTTTCATTGCTTATAAAGAAATAATAAATGGTGTGGCTGTGGTGTGGCCCGCCCCTATCGTATAAAAAATTCTGATGAAAGGTTATAAGGGGGAAATTTTGTCCAAACGGCTTTAAGCTTTCGTTCTTTATGGATGGACTATAAGTATAATCATTATTATAAATATTAACATTTCCGCTAAATTCTAGCGAAAGGTTATAAAGGAGAACTTTTAAGGATCGTCTAAACGTTCCTCAAACATTTGGTTCTTTGTGGATGGACTATGCGTATAATCATTTAATAATGATAATAATAAAATAATTTTAAAATAGCCGATAAATTCTAGTGAAAGGTCATAAGGAGGAACTTTTATGGGACAGAAGCTTAGTGCGTCAGGGTGTTTTACTAGTGTTTCGCAGCTTGGCCTAGGCGAAAAGAAGCTAATGGCTGGCCTACGGTTGTTAAGCCAGGTCGGGGTTTAGCGTTTGGCGTGTTCGTCTTAACCAGTAAAATACGAAATTTGCATGACGGAGGCGAACATACTAAGAACATACACATACGCTAGGGTAAATAAATAAATAAATAAATAAATAAATTATAGGGCGTTTCGAGTGTAAGCCGATAAAACACATCGACATCGATACTGCAAGGGGTCATGTTAGCCAGCATACAAGGCGTATGCAGTAAGGCACGTCCGAAAGAACCAAGCATGTCTCTTAGCATCGTTAATGGGTGCATTAACGGTGGCTGCTTAGTCTGGCTCTCGTGGGCTAGGGTATTTGGTATAATATTTTAACTTGCTACTTACGGCTATTTCACTCTTTCTCTATATATAAACATTTAACATTATTCTATTTTCTGCACACTTTTTGTAGAACCGCACCAAAACTCAGTAAGCCTAAAAATAACCACGTGTAAGGGTGTATAACCCTTCACTCGATTTCAAGCTTATCTCAATAAATTATATATCAACCACTCAAATCTTGGTACTCAAAAAGCGAGAGGGGTGATTGCAGTTTAGCATTCGGGGCTCTATGCCGTCATGACGGCATTAAGAACTGCGCCCTTTTTATTAAAATTGCCTGTCGCTTGCTAGTCCGATTGACTGAATTGTAAAATTCAAATGCGCTCCAGCTTATCGCTGCTTATATTGGGATATACTGCGCAAACCTGTCATTTCTCAGCGCCGACTGCGATCGCCATGGTTCTGTGTTTCTCTTGTTTTTTTCCTTGTGCGTCGTTGTACTTGGCTTGGCTTTTGTTGGTATTCGTTCTAGAGGCTCGGCTGTTGACTCTGCTGTTCACATTACCACAAAACTTCTGTATATCTCTCTTGTTCGCCCTATCCTTGAATACAGCTCTTGCATTTGGTCTCCGCAGTATAACTATAGCCAGGATCGAATTGATTCTGTTCAGAAGCATCTGGTCTTCCGTCATTAACGAACCGTAGGACAATTGTCGGTGTTGTCTTTCTACATAAGTTGATTGTTGGCGAAATAGATGCTCCTTTTCCGCTAGGGCACCTTAAATTGTCTGTTCCGGATAGACCAACCAAAGACTATCGCCCTTATTCCTATCGAAGTGCACAATAGATTATGTGCAATCCTTTTCGCGTGCTATGTAAAATTACAAAAGTGTGCATCACGTTTTCTCTACCGACCTTTTCTACCCCTAATAAAATCGTTGCATACAGGATACCTTAGGGAAGTCACTGACCATTCCCAGCTATGAGCAGGGGCATAGACTGCAGGACAGGCTGTCAATTTGCATAATGTATGTATAATCTATTGAATAATTACGAAGACTCTCGTTTTGTCGGTCATTAATAAAATAAATAAATAATAAACGAGAAAAAAAGGCTATCTTCGGCACGCCGAAGATATAATACCCTTGCAGACTCAACCTTTTCATAATGCTTATAGTGCTTTGCCCGTATCTAAGTAGCACAGGGAAAATTATTAATGCCGAAAAAAGATTTTTAATCAAAAACCTAGTTTTCGGCCGATCGTTCCTATGGCAGATATATGATATAGTAGTCCGACGTAAAAAAAATGTTGGTGTTTAATCAAAATATCTTGAATGACAAGAAAGTTTTGCATACAACAACTTAATTTGATATAGCAGCTATGTATATGATATAGTGGTTCGATATTAATAGGATTTTGCATGTATATGAGGGGTATAGTAAAACTAATAAATGCCGAGTTTGGTCAAGATATCCTGAAAAGCAAAATGTTTTTTCATGCAACAACTTAATTTTCGACCGATCGTTCCTATGGCAGCTATGTGATATAGTGGTCCGATCTTAATGTGATTTTGCATTTATATGAGGAGCATAGTAAAACTAACAAATGCCGAGTTTAACTCATTTTCAATGGGTTCAGGGTATACAAAGAAATCAAAGTACTCTGGGGGAGTGTCCGATTCGCTGTACCCTGAAACGTCCGCCAAGCATACGAACTTTCTTCTATACATACGTACATCAAATCAAGCATACACACAACCACGCAGCAATCTAGGAAAAATGTACACTTCATGTGGTTGCAATTTAAATGTTTGCATGTAAGATGTATTTGCATACAGCCGTTATACCCATTCCCATTGTGTAAATGCTTCATGAAATTTGTAAAATTACCTTTAAACGTTTATCTGGCTGCTTTTTCAATTCAGCAACAACCGATATAATTTCAGCACGACTATTTGTCACCCTTTTTTCCTTGGGAATATTGCATATTATCCGTATTAAATTTGTATCAATAACATCACTCCATGCAATTGCTAAATCTTCGGCGGTTTGTCCTACAATATAGATAGCAATAAAAAAAAAAAAAAATAATTAAATTTTTTACATGAGTAATTTGTAAATAATGTAAGCTGTAGGCTAAAGTAAGCTGAGAAAAAAACATGCTGCTAGCAAAAGATTTACTGTACTCTCTGTAGTGTTTTATTATTCGATTTTAAGTACCACGAATATTACAGAATCATAAAGAAACATTTTTTCGAACAAGCATGCTTTCTTATCAAATATGAACTTGATTTTATCGGAGGGAGAAGCACGTGATATTTTCAAAAGCGGATTCGCAGGATTTATATATATAGTCTTAATACTTAACTGATGCGGTTACATTTGTACAAGTTAACACGCGAAAGACAAATTGTACTGATTAGGTCATTGGACCAGACGCTTCTGCAACTAAGTTGCCGAAGGAACTTGACACCCGCATGCCTACGTCGAGTGATCGCCGCAAGAACGGACACGAGGCGCCAAGTCAGTGTTCTGCTGCCAGCTCTGCCGCGAGCCATGGGCTATGCTCCGGAGCTGCCGCGAGCCATGGGCTATGCTGTCGGGAGCTGAATTATGCTTAAGGCAGTTCTGAATTGGAAATTCAAACGCTCAGTTTAACTTAATAAATCATTGTATTTTATTTCGTAAACCGGGATTTGTTACTGGCGCCCAACGGTCAAAGTACCCGCAATTCGAATCGAAAATTATTAATTATTGCATCGTGTGCCGACGCCGGTGACAATTAACAAGAAAGTATAAAAATAAAAAAATTCAAAAAATCGTAGTGTGAACGCCGCGATATAAACTCTAGACAAAACTAAAGGAAATTTCAACATTTGCCCAGCGAAGGCTATAATCAAAGAAAAACTGAATCACTGTGCTTCATCCCGCATCGGCCACCAACAGCTGCTAGTATTCTGTCAGACGAGGAAATATGAAACTCATGTAAGTGAAGTGCTCATTTTGCTTGTTTAAAATAAAGAATAAGACGTGCAACGTGTATCCAGAATTAGAGTGAACCAGTTGAAAAAATTTCTATTTATTTTAACTTGAAACTTAATGTGTGTAAAATTTTTTACGAATCAAAAATTTGCATACGGTTCTTATAAATGAAAAAATTTGTGCAGAATTCTTATATACCAAAAATTTTGTGTGAAATTTTTATAAATCAAACATTTTTTTTTTGTGTAAAATTTTTTATAAAACAGAAAAACAAAAAACAAAAATAGTAAATAAATTATTTTTAAAAATCCCGTAAAAAACATATAAAAAATCATATAAAGGTTCATTGTTCGAAAAATATTCTGGGACTCGATGTTTAGAGTTGAAAGAGAGACAGACAGTAGTGACGAAGAACTGATACCTTCATACCGAGAAAACAGGACAAATAACAATATGAGTGAACAACAGCTAAAAAATCTGGATCTCTCTGGAGCAGATGCGTGCAATCCTTGCGTGTCCAGCACAGTTATTTGAGCGAAAATTAGCATCACTGACCCAACAATTCAATAGTCTTAGGGCGGTCGCGCCGGAAGTAGAAATATACCAAGCCACTGAAATTAGTCAAGGGAAAAGTTGCGACAAACCGCTAGACATAGTAAAATCTCTTCCTAAATTTAACGGGAAACAGGCCAATTACGTCTAATGGACATTACAGCCTATAAAGTTTTTGAAGCCTACAATGGGAGCTCTAGGCATTATCAAGCCATGGCCATTATTCGAAACAAAATAAGAGGGCCAGCAGATGAAGTACTTGCATCTTTTAATACAGAACTTATTTTTAGAGCAATTATTGCAAGATTAGATTTTACATATGCCGACAAAACACCGGTACATGTGATACAACAGAACCTTAGTATCCCAAGACACTCTTGAAATACTATGACGAGGTAGAACGAAACTTAACTCTACTAACAAATAAAACACTCAAGACTTATGACCCAGCCTCAGCAGCGATTTTAAACGAAAAATATAGAATCGACGCGCTCCACAAGTTCCTTTCGGGACTTAGAAAGTCAATTAAGTGGGCCGGTTTTCCGGCTCAGCCGCGCGATCTGCCAAAAGCCCTAGCATTAGCACAGGAGGCAGAATCAAGTAACGAACGAGGCATTTTTATGGAAAATTATGCAAAACACACTGAGGAATCTCAGAAAACACATGGTTTACAACAGCATAACGATTATAATTTTCAGCAAAAAAAAACCAGCTTTCCAAAAAGAGCAAAAGGAAAACCAGGGACGGCAGAAAGCAGGTAATTCAAAGCAACGCTTTCACAATCAGAAAACACAGGGACAAGGTCCTAAGCCCATGGAGGTACACTCATGGTCGCACTTAAGTCAGCCAATTCAGACACAGAATCATTTACAATCGGAAGCAACAGCAGTTGACGATGATTTTTCTGAGGCCGAAACTTGTAATTTTTTAGGGGTAGCTCCCTGCTTCGGTACATCACACGTACAGAAGCAGGTTACACCATTAAGCTCCTTATTGACACAGGGGCATCCCCTTAACATACTATCACATGATCAGTACCAGTTGACACACCATTTCATGTAAAGTCCTTACACGGACACACAAAAAATGAGCAGAAATGGCCCATTCATTTATTAAACGTAAAGACATATTTCTTTATTTTGAAAGATCTTATGGAAATCGACGGCATAATTGGCCTCGACTTCTTAAAACAGGTATATGCAAATATCGACCTTACAAAAAGTGTTTTAAGGTACGATCAGGGTTCGGAACCGATAAATTTCTCTAAATGCGAAAATGTAAATTTTATACTAATCGATGATGCGGACGTTCCCACCGCAGTCAGTGAATCTTTTAATAAAATGATAGACCGGACGATTAAGGCATTTGCAGACGTTAATGAGTCTCTACTCTACAACATAAACACTGTCGCCACTATTTGTACGGATGGCGATCCAGTGTATTCCAAGTTGGGCGTATCTGAATTTGTCAATGCAGAAGTTAAACAATTTCTAGGGAATGTCATTATAAGACCGTCCAAATCGCATTACAACAACCGTATGTGGGTTGCCGACAAAAAGGTGTCGATGAAACAGGCCATAAACTCAAACGATTGGTAATCGATTTCCGCAACTTGAACCAAAATACAACATATGACAAGTACACGATCGCAAGCATTTCGACAATACTGTCTAACATGTGTGACGCCCAATATTTCACAACATTGGACCTCAAATCGGGCTTCCACCAAATAGAATCGGCGGAAAAGGACAGAGAAAAGACTGCATTTTCTGTCAACAATGGGCAGTATGAATTTTGCAGACTCCCCTTTGCGTTAAATAATGCTCCAAGCATATTCCAGAGAGCAATAGATGATGTTCTCCGGGATCAAATTGGGAAAACTTGTTACGTCTATGTAGATGACGTAATAATGTTCTAAAAAAAAAAAAAAAACATAAGGAAGACCACATAAAACACATTGAATGGGTCTTGAAAAACCTTCGTGACGCAGGCATGAGGGTCTCCCAAGAAAAATCGAAGTTCTTTAAAAGGAGTGTAGAGTATTTGGGATTTAATGTGAGCAGGGGTGGAATACAAACATCACCTGCAAAGGTATAGGCCATTAAAGATTTTCAGCCCCAAAAACACTGTTCGGTCTCAGATCATTTTTGGGACTGGCTAGTTATTATAGGTGCTTTATAGCAGGATTTGCCTTTAACGCGAGACCCCTAACGGACGTCTTAAATGGCCAACCATTCAAGAAAAGCTAACCTTGAATTGACACCAAAACAGCTCGAAGATTTAAACAAGCTGAAAGAAGTACTAGCCGCCGAAGATGTGATACTAACGTATCCTGACTTTAAAAAGCCATTTGGCTTAACGACAGATGCGTCAGGCCATGGTCTCGGAGCTGTGGTGTCTCAGGGCGGACGCCCCATTACCATGATTTAGCGAACATTGGGCGATAATGAACTAAACTTTGCTACAAATAAAAGAGAACTTCTAGCCATTGTATGGGCTTTAAAAAACCTCCGAAATTATTTTTACGGAGTCAGAAACTTGAATATCTTCACGGATCACCAACCTCTGACATTTGCAGTGTCCGACAAAAACCCAAGTGCGAAAATAAAATGCCGGAAAGCCTTTATTGACGAGCATAACGCCAACATTATTTACAAGCCAGGGAAAGAGAACTTCGTGGCAGACACTTTGTCCCGCCAGAATGTAAATTCCCTTGAAGACTCTATAGATTCAGACGCTGCCACAATGCACAGCGAAGAATCTCTGACATACACTATCGAGGCAACTGACAAACCGGTTAATTGCAACCGGAATCAGATAATCATTGAAGAGAGTAAAATACCCACAGTAAAAACGGTTATTCTTTTCTAGGAAAAGGTAAATCACATTGTTAATTTCTTTGACCGAAACATTCTCTTGCAAACTTTACAAGACGTAATAAAAGCAGATGTCGTTCATGCAATACTTTGTGAATTGCCTATCCTAGCTTTTATTCAACACAGGCTAGTCGAAATGTTCTCCTCCACCGTGTTCAGATATTGCAAGAATATTGTCACAAATATAACCGACCACACAGCACAAAGAGAAATTTCCACTGTAGAACATAATCAAGCTCATCGCGCAGCTCAAGAAAATGTGAAACAGATACTTCGGGATTATTTTTCCGTAAAATGCGGCGATTAGCAACAGACATAGCCGCAAAATGCAAAATATGCGCTATAGGGAAATATAACCGCCATCCCATCAAACAAACAATAGGCAAAACCCCAATACCATCGTATGCAGGCGGAAAACTGCATGTTGATGTTTATTCCACAGATAGAAAATACTTTTTGACTTGTGTTGGCACATTTCCTAAGTTTGCAGCAGTGCAAGCTATTCAATCACGCGCAATCGTTGATATTAAAGCCCCGATTTTATAACTAATAAACCTGTTTCCGACGACAAAAACAATATATTGCGATAATGAAAAATCGCTGAACTCGGAAACCATTAGATCAGTTCTGACAAATAATTTTGACATTCAGATTTCAAATGCGCCTCCCTTAAATAGTACCTCTAATGGACAGGTCGAGCGTTTTCATAGTACGCTTGGAGAAATACGTCGATGCCTGAAATTAAAAAAACAGTTAACAGACACTGTGGACATAATTCTCCTTGCGACTATAAAATATAACAGATCAATACACTCCGTGACAGAAAAAAAAACAATTGAAGTTAGTCACTCAACTCCCATAGAACTTGCAGCCTACATTGAAAACAAAATTAAATTAGCCCAGGAAAAAAGTCTTGCCCAAATAAACAAAAACAGAGCCCACAAAACCTATTGAGTGGGGAGAAGGTATTGTTCAAATCAAATAAAAGATTAGGAAATAAGCTATCACCCTTGTGCTCAGAAGAAATAATAGAAGTAGATCTGGGCACAATGTTTCGTATAAAAGGGAGGGTGGGCCATAAGGACAGCCTAAAATAATCCCCTCTCTTTTTAGATTTTACCTTTTATTTTGACTACCTAATATTTTTTTTTTATATTACATTTTATTCTTACTTGGTTAAAAACTTAGATATATCACACATTAATTTTGTTATAGTTTAGGATATTTGCTCGGAATGAAACTGACATCTGACATCTGAAACAGCATCTCCGACCCCATAAAGTATATAAATTCTTGGTCAGCACCAATAGCCGAGGCTAGATAAGCCATGTCCGTCTGTCTGTCTGTCCGTCCGTCTATCTGTCCGTCTGTCCGTATGTATGGCCGCAAGGATCTAAGAACCTATAAGAGCTTGAGACTTGAAATTTTAGATGTAGATGTTCCTAGTGCCTGCGCAGATCGAGTTTGTTTCCGATAATCGATAACTCCGTTTCCAACCATCGATGAACCGATATCGATATACAGTATAAGAGCTAGAGTCACCAAACATGATATGTTGCTTCTAGAATATTATATGTATGTCAATTATCTTTCATTTTATACCTATTGCCACCTCCCCGCTACCGCCCAAGAGCTATAAATCAAGTTAATAACCCAACTTATATTGCCAACCAGTTTAAGCCACAATTCAAATGCCATTGACTTTTTCAGAATACACAAATATTCTATGGTACAATAAGATATACTGTAAAAAATTTTATTAAGAAAAAAACAAAGTTATATGCAACTGCGCAATTGAATGGGCAGCAGCTTTAAGATAATCTGTATACATTTACACCAACACGTTTATGCGGGTCTGCTTTGCATTTTAACAGCATGGTAATTGACACATTTTTCTGTATTGATATTTTAGTTCCTTTTTTAGTATTGGTGTGGCTGCTAAGTAGAGGCATAGCAAGTGGTGCGGTCTGTCGCGAGTTCGAGCCCTACCGGGCAAAAATATTTTTAGTTTTTTTTGCTGGTGTGGCTGTTGAGTAGAGTCGATAGCAAGTATTGCGGCCAGTTGCGAGTTCGAACCCTGCCAAGGGAACTTTTTTTTTTTGATTTATATGGTGTTGTAATAAGAGGGTTCAGGGTATTCCCTAGTCGGAAGCTCCCGACTAGAACCTCTTTCTTGTTTGGTTTATAGTCGTGGTTAGTGTAACTCCTGAGTCTTTAAAAACTTTTTGTTTGCTAAATTTGTGTGTTTTGTTACGTCGGTTTTCTTTTATTATTATTCGGCAGGCTGATTTCTACCTATGTTTAGATTTTGTATTCTAAGCTTTTTTTTCTGTGAGACGTGTTCCTGAAGTTTTGGGTATAGTTATTGTCTAAATTTGTTTAGTTCCTAAGCTAATCATGTTCGTTGTCAAAGTTCATGTCTCCTTTGAATACGTGTGTTCGCGTGACAGATTAAATAGCGTTATTGTATGTAATCATGGTTTGTACCAACACTTTTTTATAGTTTATTGGCGAGTAACGATTTTTTTTTGTATTATATATATATATATATATATATATATATATATATATATATATATATTTCTGTCAATGTCGAATATAGTCTTTGTACGGGGATTTTACTCGACGACTGTTGTAATGATGTCACATAAAGTTGTATATTGAACTGCTTACAATAATCTTTGAAAACATTTGAAGAAGGAGGAGAATATCCTTGGTTGTGCTTTTCTGTATCGGAATTGTGGAGCCTGTTTCAAATCGTGAAAATTTATCGATTACTGTGACCATGACATTTTCTGTTCATTAGGTATAGGTCTGTGTGTACGATGTCCGATGTTTGGAAAGAAATATTAACTTTTCAATTGGGCAGTGACTTCTTCAATGCCTCTATGATTGGACGAAATGTTTTGCTTACTTTTAACAACTTAATAAATTTTTCTGTGCGCGAAAAATTTCGAATAACTTTTGTGAGGCGGCTAATGAGCCGCTGGCGGGACAACGTATTCATTTTCTTTAGTTATAAGTATTAATTATATTAGGTTAAGATCTTAGTGAAATAAGAGGCAAGGAGCCATCAGTAATATAAGCAGTTCGATTAGTAGCAAAGAGGCAAGGAGCCGCGAATATTATAATTGATTTAAATAGTGAGTTTGAATTTAACCGCCGGCCGCCGCTGCAACCGTGCGTGGTCGATCGGTTGCTCAACACCGTCTTTGAGAGCGCAGCTTCAATTCGGCGGCGAAGAGCGAAAGCTCGCGGCGAAGTTGAGCAGCCGAAGCGAGCGCATGGCTTGCCAGCGAGCGTGCCGGCACTTGTGAATGAACGTTAACGGTGAGTAGAAGTGCTGTGCGAGATAAACGAAATCATAGATGGTATAGTGGAGCGCTAGGGCTCCAGAAAACAGTGCGGCAGGGTTTAGCTTAGGATTTACGATAAGGTCGGAATGAATAATAGTGAATAAAGTGCCAACGTTTTAATTGTTTCCTGTTTCCTGGTAACCCGGCTTACCTTAACATCGGAACTAACCGGTGTTCGACCTAACCTTGAACGAGGGGAATGCGATACGAGATTGTGGCTTCGGGGTGTGCATTGCCGGTTGGTGTTTAGGTAGTGGAGTTGGTGCGAGGCCACGGCCCGCTAGTGTAGTTGGTGCGAGGCCACGGCCCGCTGGCATAGTGGTACGAGGCCACGGCCCGGCAGAAAGATAGGGCGATTAGGCAGTGTAGTTGGTGCAAGGCCACGGCCCGCTAGCATAGTGGTACGAGGCCACGGCCCGATGGTGTAGGTGTGTAGAGGTAGATCTCGGTTTGGTTTGGTCAGGATACTCACCCCCCCCTTTAAGCCCTCTCTCCCAAAAATGCTAGCAGCAAGCCGGCAAGTAAGATAAAGAGACGAAAACATAACGGTCGGTCGTGAGAGTACAGCGCGCGCACGCCAGCCAGGCGACGTCGAGACCACGCTCGCACACGGGTGCCCACACGCGCGACGCAGTCGACGTCGGCGTCGAAGGACCGTTAAGGCGTCGCGGCAGCGGTTGTACAGTGGGGCGAATCCAACTCACGCGCGGTGAAAAGTTGAATTCGTGAGTACAGCTGTCGGGGGCAGTGAAGTGGTCACCCTTCAAGTGAATGTGAACAAAGGGAACAATAAGAGCGAAACAAAAATAAATAAAAATAAGTGAATAATAAAATTTTCTTTTATAAATAAAATTAATTTAAAAAAAATAAATAAAAATGAGTGGATAATAATAAAATTAAAATACACCGAGGTTCACAATAAAGATAAAGGCAGCGACCACATAAGGAACAGCCTAAAAGCGGAATAGTGAGAAAAGAAAATTTTGAAATACCTTTTGCTTAGTTTTTTTTTTTGAAAAAAAAGGGGGGTAAATATTTTTGTGGAATATTGTGTTGTATTTTTGTTTGGTGGAAGATATAAAGACAAAAAGAAAAAGAAAAAAAAAAAAAAAAAACTAAAGAAGAAAACTAAAAGGAACCAAAGTGGCTGAGAAAGATCGACGTAAAGTGAAAAGACACCAACACCAAGAAAAGGAGAGAGGAATAGTAAAGGGACCGACGGAACCTCTAGAACGGGAAGAGAGGGAAAAGCGACGTCGACTAGCAAGGAAGTATTAAGGATGGAGGCAGGTGAGTGCCAAAACCCGGGGGTAGGCGTCCGCTGGATTCACCAGCGACGCAAAGAGGAGTTAGTGGCGATCGCCCAGGAGTTTGGGCTGGAAAAGGAGGGGCGCGTGGAGGAGCTACGTAAGCGGCTGTCCACCTACGTGCAGGAGGGCGGTCATTCGACTGGGATTTGGGCTCTTGAGCCGCCATCTTGGGGCATCCCACCCGACTTTGGTAGACGGCCACGGCAAAAGTCGGAACCTGACCTCAGAAGCTCCCAGCTGTACGGGCTTTTGCAGGCGCCCACCCCGAGTTTGACTGTCTCGGGCGTGGAGGCAGTTCCTGCTCTCGGTGGAAATGAAGACCGCCGAGCAACTGCGGTCAACGCAGAGGTGGGGAGGTCCCCTGTTGAACCGGGTGGTGGTCCCTGCTACACTAGGCCGCACCATCCATCGGAGGCGAGGCCACTTCCTAATGTCCCGGAGCAAGTTCGGAAGTGGGGTATGAGGTACGATGGACGCTCCGACCCCCTTGGGTTCTTAGAGGACCTCGAGGAGCGCGCCATCACCTATGGTATTGCCCTCGACCGTATGCCCAGGGCAATGAGCGAGGTATTCTGCGATAGGGCTGCTCGTTGGTTTCTGAGCAGTGGGCTGAGGGATGTGCCGTGGGCCGTGTTTGGGAGGGATTTCTTGGAGTTCTTCTTGCCCCCTCGTTACTTCGAGAGTCTTGAGGACGAGATCCGATCCCGGAGGCAGCGCGTAGGTGAAGCGTTCAAGGAATATTTGATAGAGCTGAGGGCTCTTATGCACCACGCTAGATACGAGCCGGCACAAGAGCTGCATCGGATCTACGAGAACGCCGCTCCGGAATACAGGCTCTATGTGCGACGGCAAGACTTTTCTACCCTATCTCAGCTAACTTAACTGGCCGTAGAATACGAGACCGTCGTGAGGCAGAGGGCGGAGTACTCAGGCAGCCAACCCTTGGGTCAGGGTGTCTCTAGTTCAAATAGTGCAGAGTGGGCGAGGACGGCGCAGTCCTCGGGACATCTCAATCCGTTCCGGTCTGCTCCCAGCGGATCCGGGACGACCGTTGTGGACAACAGGGTCTCCACCCCACCCGCTGCAACTCACGCAGAGGTGGCCCATCAGATGATGAGCCAAGAGGCCGGGAACGGATATGATCCGCGACGGGCGTGTCGTAGGTGCGCACAGGAGGGGCACTTCGCCAGAGAATGCCCCAACGCCCCCGTATTATTTTATTGGGTATGTGGAAGCCGGGGCCGAAGTAGGTGGGAGTGTTGCCGCCGCGCGGAGACGGGAAACGGGCAAAGGCGTAGTCCGGACCAGGATCGGGTCGGCGCCAATACACACGGAACGCAGCAATAGGACACCCACTGAAGGTGGACGGTGGCCGGATCGTCGCTACGGTAGAGATTGGCGGACGAACGATGCCCGCCACGATCGATACCAAAGCCACTCGTAGCTTCATGAGTGAGGACTGCGTACGCAAATGGACGATCCGGGGAAGAGCAGAGGAAATACAGGCACGTATCCGCCTGGCAGATGGGTCCACCCTAGAGGTAGAAAAGGCTTTGAGAGTACACGCCAGCCTAGGGGGAAAAACGATCAGCATGACGATGCTCATCATGCCCTCAATGCGGGACCAAGTTATACTGGGTAAGGATTTTTTGGGGGCGATGAATACCACAATACGCTGCGGCGAGGCGGAACTGGTCCTAGAAGCAGCGACGACACCGGGCGTGAGGCCAGGAACGAGCGAGGTGTCGGAGGAAGGCCTCCCAAGGCATGGAAAGGGAGCACCTGCTCGGCTACAGAGGGAGCCACAGGCAGGCCTCCCAAGTCATGAGAAGGGAGTACCTGCTCGGCCTTCGACGGAAAAGGTCAGGAAAAGGGGAGTAAAGTCCGGCCCGAATCGACAGCCTGGAGAACCCAAGAGGTGGTGCATAGAGCTGCAGAGGCAGACTTCTAATGGCTACGGAAGCGGCACGGCGGGAACGAGCAAGAGAAAGGACGGAGTAGGAGCGATGACCAGAATCCATACGGACATAGAAGGCCAGGAGCGATCGCCAGAGTCGAGCGGCCACGCAGTTCTATCTGGAATCGAAATGGTCCCAGGATGGGGCGATAACGGCATCGAAGAGGCGGATTGGCCAGCGGGTCTGGACCCAGAACTGAGGGAGTTCCTGGAGTCAGAGCTGGCTCTCTTCGAGGGGCTGCAGGGAATCTCACACATCGCGGAGCACCGAATCCGGCTGAAGGATGACAAGCCGTTGAAACAAAGGTACTACCCCAAGAATCCGGCCATGCAGAGGGTGATCGACGAGCAAGTGGATGAGTTGATCCGGCCAAATGCCATCGAGACGTCGCGTAGTCCGCACAGCGCCCCGATCGTCTTGGTCAAGAAGAAGACTGGCGAGTGGCGTATGTGCATTGACTACCGACAACTCAACGCGCATTCCATTAACCACATCCTGGAGCGGTTGCGCCACGCCCGGTTTATGTCCACTCTGGACTTGAAGCACGGGTACTGGCAGATACCGATGGCAGCCGATAGCCGGGAGTGTACGGCGTTCACAGTCCCTGGAAGAGGTCTTTTCCAATGGCGGGTGATGCCATTCGGCTTACACTCGGCGTGTGCGACATTCCAGCGCGCTTTGGATATGGTAATAGGGCCGCAGATGGAGCCTCATGCGTTCGCTTACCTAGACGACATCGTGGTAATAGGAGCGACGAAAACACAGCATGTAGAGAATTCGAGGGAGGTATTCCGCCGGCTAAGGGCGGCCAACCTCCGGTTAAATAGAAAAAAATGCAGCTTCTTCCGGGAGAGGTTAGTCTACCTAGGACATGTAATTTGCGGAGAAGGGATACGGACCGATCCGGAGAAAGTGGAGGCGATACGAAACCTGAGGGCGCCAACAAATTGCAAAGAACTGCGACAGTGTCTCGGGATGGTGTCATGGTACAGGCGTTTCGTAACCAATTTCGCGACCCAGGTACAGCCACTCACAGCGCTCTTAAGGAAGGGGCAGAAATGGGCATGGGAACAAGAACAGGAGAAGGCATTGCGTCAATTGAAGGATAGCTTGACGACTGCCCCTGTGTTGGCTTGCCCCGACTTTTCCGACAAGTTCGTCTTGCAGACTGACGCGAGTGAATATGGCCTCGGTGCAGTGCTGACGCAGACGATCGATGGACAAGAGCGGGTGATAGCATACGCGAGCCGAAAGTTGCTGAAGGCCGAGGTAAACTATTCCGCCACTGAGAAAGAGTGCCTGGCAATCGTGTGGTCGATCCGGAAGTTGTGTTGCTACCTAGAAGGGTACCGATTCGACGTAATAACGGACCATCTAGCGCTCAAGTGGCTGAATTCGATCGAGAGCCCATCAGGAAGGTTTGCGCGATGGGCATTGGAACTGCAGCAATTCCAATTTGACGTTCATTATCGTCGAGGGAAGCTCAACGTCGTGGCCGATGCCCTGTCGAGGCATCCTCTAGAGACCTGTCAACAAGCAGTGGTGGCCGAGGCCCCCTGCAAATGGGTCGCGAGGATGCGTGTTAGAATCGCCGAAGAGCCAGCCAAGTTCCCGGATTACACCGAGGAAAACGGACAGCTGTATAGGCATTTGGCAGTGGTATGCGTAGGCAGTGGTCAACGCCAGAGGGTACTGCGGGAATATCATGATGCTCCCACGGCCGGACGTCAAGGTGTCAGAAAAACGGTGGCGAGGTTAGCCCAGCGGTACTACTGGCCGGGTATGTTCCGCGATGCCGCCAGATACGTGAAATGTTGCGAACACTGCCAAAAATTCAAGAGCGAGCAACTCAAACCGGCTGGTCGCATGCTAACGAGGCAGGTGGCAGAGCCGATGGCGGTACTTTGCGCGGATCCCTCAAACTGCGTTTCGAGAGAGGATTCTAAGTAGGTTCGGGGTACCTAGAAAGTTTGTGTGCGATAACGGGGTACAATTTACGAGTCGGAGCTTCAAGTTATTTTTGGGGTCCCTGGGTGTAGAGATCCAGTATACCGCCCCGTACTGTCCGCAAGAGAATCCCACTGAGAGGACTAACCGGACTGTAAAGACCATGATAGCGGAAGGTTTCGCCGCAAAGTTGGCACCCAAATATGACGGCCCCTACAAAGTCGTCAAATTCATATCCCCCAATATTGTGTGGCTGGTGAAATCAGACGACCGCAAGAAGAGGGTGGCCAACATCTCACAATTGAAACCATTCTACAGAAAGACGACGAGCGACGAAGAAGACGAAGATCCAGGGCACGCAAATGCCCACGAGTAAGCGAAGGATGAGAACAACACCCGTCGCCCAACGTAACTATTATGATTAAGCTTAGATAAAACTAACATTAACAACATAATTCAGAATAGGCATAGTAAAGTGTGAGCCGCACTGAGAGAATAGGGCATTAACAAATAAGTAAAGAGTAAGTTAACCAATAAGCTGAACTTTCAGATGGAACCCGAAGTTATCGACATATCGTCAGACGAAGACAACAGCAGCGGGGACACCGAGCCTTTCCCCGGGCCGGGACCAGGCCATCCGCGCGACCCACGCCAAAGAAGGCCCCGGCGGAAAGCGCCGACGCAGCCGCCATCGTCGACGGAGAGCCGCCAGGGGCAAGCGTCGCCGGAGTGGTGGCCATCGCCGACCCAGTCCCGAGGGAGCATCCTCGTCGGCCTCGAAGAGGCTTCGCACGGAGACCGAGAAGCCCGAAGGATCGCAGCGGTGCGTGCCGCGTTCGCCCCGCGAGCGCCAGGAGGATCCTCCCCAGCTCGGGAAGGATAACCGACGCTGCAAGATCGCTTCTCGAGGAGGGCATCCCGAACCCTGGCCGATACCGATTGCGGTCTGCCAGATCGTCGTGGAAGAGCACCATCTCAGCACCAAGGACGCGGCGAACTCGGCCGTTTCCACAGCCCGCGCCGAGGCGCCAGACGAAACCATTCCTAAGGAATCGCAGCAGGAGTGGCTCGACGACGAGGACGATATGACCGCGCTCGTGCCTATTGCCCGCGCCGAGACACCCGACACCATCGCCCGGCGGGAGTTAGAAGACGCCTGGTTCGGCCAAGAAAGCAAGGCGCCATCCCGAAAAGGTTCCTTCACGGTTCGCCAGGAAGGCCGGGATGAAGTCTGGTCCGAGGAAGAGGACGCGGTGGTGACGGCTTCGTCACCCAAGCTTTCGAGTCCAACCCAGGATTCCTTAATTATATTAGGTTAAGATCTTATTGAAATAAGAGGCAAGGAGCCATCAGAAATATAAGCAGTTCGATTAGTAGCAAAGAGGCAAGGAGCCGCGAATATTATAATTGATTTAAATGGTGAGTTTGAATTTAACCGCCGACCGCCGCTGCAACCGTGCGTTGTCGATCGGACAGACAGACGGACATGGCTAGATCGACTCGGCGTTTGGTGCTGATCAAGAATATATATACTTTATGGGGTCGGAAATGCTTCCTTCTGCCTGTTACATACATTTGGATTTTGCACAAATACAATATACCCTTATACCCATTTTTAATGGGTTCAGGGTATAAAAATGGACGGATTATTCTAATTTTAAAATTCTTATATAAGTTGCGCCTTGCCTTCATTGATATATCAGCTGCTTATGGTAATGATACTTTCACATTTTTCACAAAATCGATAGACCCCGATTTATCATCGCAAAAAACACGAAATGTTCGGGGCAAAATGTGACATTTTTGCAAAAATGTGACATTTTCAGATATGTGTTTAGTGGACAGAGGCTATAACTTTATTCCTAAAGGGCATTGTCGTGAGAATTTTTTAGTTTTCGTCTGTTAAGAATATCATTTGGATATTGTGATCGTGTATCGGAATGTATGGTGTCGCCTGTGTTAGCGATTACCGATTTGTGATTGTTAACGTGAGCTTTTATCTGAACTTTAGTTAATGTATCTGCCAATACATTCTGTAATCCTTTTTCATAAATGACTTCAAAATCATATTCTAATAACTTAAGTTTCCACCGAACCAACTTTGAATTAGGTTCTTTAAAACCCCTGAGCCAAGTTAAATTAAATTTTACATTTATTACCGTAAAGGTAGGGCCTATAGTATTTAGTAGCCCAAATGATTGCTAGCATCTCTTTTTCGACACTTGAATAGTTTTGTTCTGTCTCGTACAAGGTTCTGCTGGCGAACGACACTGTCTTGTCTCTTCCTAATATTTCTTGTGAGAGGACTGCTCCCATATCTACATTACTGGCGTAAGTAGTTTAAATAAATTCTTTCGAAAAATCCCGGTATAGGAGAGGAGCGTGCCATCACGTATGGTATTGCCCTTGATCGATTGTCTTGGGCAATGAGCGAGGTGTTCTGCGACAGGGGCGCTCGATGTTTCTTGAGCAGTGGTCTGAGGGATGTGTGTGGTCAGTGTTAAGGAGGGGTTTCTTGGATTTTTTCCTGGCTACTTCGAAAGGCTTGAGGTCGAAATCTGATCCAACTGGCGCGTGGGGGGGAAGTCAAGGAATACCTTATGGAGCTGAGAGCCCTGATGCATCATGCCAGATATGGACCACACAGGAGTTGCACCGGATCTATGAAAACGCCGCTCCGAATTAAAGACTTTAGTGCGATGGCAAGATTTCTTCACCATGTTCCAGCTACGCCAGCTGGCCGTGAAGTATGAAACGGTTATAAGGTAGTGGGCGGAATACTCAGGAAGCAAGTCAGGGTTGGTATGTGTAGCATAGAATGGGGAAGGACAGTAAAGCCCACAAGGGCAACCTCAGCCTATTGCAAGCTTCTCCCATCGGGTCCGGAGCTATCATTGTGGACAGGGGGATCCCCGTCCCGCCGGCAACGGCCCCTGCGAAAGTTGCCTACCAAATGATGAGTCAAGACGTCGGAAAGGGTATAATCCGCAAGGAGCATGTCGTAGGTGCGCACAGCAAGGGCCACCATCAATACCGAGGCCACTCGCAGCTTTATGAGCGAAGATTTCGTACGCAAGTGGTCGACTCGGGAAATAGAGGAGGACGTACGGGCGCGCATTCGGTTGGCTCTCGAAGTAGCGAAGGCATTGACGTTGGACGTCGGTCTAGCGGGGAACGCGGTTGATGCTCATGATGCCCTCGATACTAGACCACGTTATTTTGAAAATGGATTGCTGGGGCGCAATGGGCATTACAACACGCTGCGTCGTAGCGGAGCTGGTCCTAGTGACGACGACGTCAACAGCCGGAAAGAAGGCCTCTCGCGTCAAGAAGCGGCAGTACCTGGTCGGCAACCAATGGAAAAAGAAACGGTGAAGAAACAGTAGAGAGGGAGCACTTGCTCGTCAGCCGACGGAAAAGGACAAGGAGAAGCAAGCGAGGCAGAGACCGTATCAAGAGCTTGAAGGTCCCAAGAGGCGGCGAGTAGAGCTACGAAGGCGGATCTAAGAAACTCATGGAGGCGGCACAGCGGAAATGAGCCAGAAAACTGAGGAATCAGGAGCAATGGCTAGAATCCAGCCGAACACAGGGGATCAGAGGCGAGCGATCGTGGAGCTCTATATGGAGTATGAGTCCGGCAAAGGCGAGACGCAAGGCAAACCTAGCATCAAAGAGGCAGTGTGGCCACTGGATCTTGATCCGGAACATGGGGAGTTCCTGGAGTCGGAACTGGCACTTTCCGAGGGGTTGCAGGAAGTCTCGCAGATCGCGGAGCACAGGATTCGACTGAAGAACGAAAAGCTATTGATACAGCGATATTGACTGTGATTGACTAACAGGTGGATAGCTGAGTCCGCACAGCGCCACAATCGTCATGAAGAAGACTGTGCAGCTTCTTCATGCCATTTGCGGAGATGGAGTACGTTCCGATCCAGAGAAGGTTGAGGTGACACTCAACCTGAGGGTCCCGACAAATTGTAAGAAGTTTTGGATGGAATGATGGTACAGGCGCCTCGTTCCCAACTTCACGAAACAGGTAAAGCCGCTCTCAGCGCTCTTAAAAAAGGGGCGGAAACTGGCATGGGATCAAGAACAGGAGAATTGCATCAATTGAACCATAGCCTGATGAATGCCCCTGAGTTGGCTTGTCCAAAATCGTCATGCAGACTGATGCGAGTATAGCCTCGGCGCAGTGCTGACGCAGACGATTTAGGGACAAGAACGAGTGATAGCGTACGCGAGCCGAAAGTTGCTGAAGAATGAGTTGAACTATTCCGCAGGGAGAAAGAGTGCTTGGCAATCGTATGGTCGATCCGTAATTTGCGTTGCTACCAGGAACGGTACTGGTTCGAGGTGACGACAGATCATCTGGCGCTCAAGTGGCTCAATTCCATTGAGAACCCTTCAGAAAGAATCGCGCAGTGGGCACTGGAACTACAACAGTTCCAATTTTCAGTACGGCAAGGGAAGCTCAACGTCGTGGCCGAAGTACTATCGAAAAATACTCTAGAGACCTGTCAGCAATCTGTGGTGGCCTAGGTCCCCTGTAAAAGGGTCGCCATTATCCGTGCCAGGAAGTGCCAGCAGAGTTCCCGGACTACACAGAAGAAAATGGATAGCTATATTGGCATTTGGGCCATCGGACAGACGACAAGGATAACATTCCCTGGAAGCTATGTGTGGCCAGTGATCAGCGGCTGAAGGCATTGAGGGAATGTCATGAATGAATGTCATGTCATCCTACCGCCGGGCGTTAAGGCTTGACGCAAACTGTGTCGAGGTTGATATTTTGATATTTTTTAATTAATGGTCGACAAAACGAGTGTCTTTCTCATTATTCAATAGATTATAAAATAGATAATAGAATTATATGCTAAAAGCCTAGTTAAAGAATACAATTTTCTAAATAGCATCACCGACGGATGGAGGTGTTTTGTTTGCCAGTCCGGCCAGCTGTGGCCCATTTCACAGCTAATTTTGTAGCGTCACTGACATTAGAGCCTTCATGTAAGCAGAAGGTTGTTAGCAGGAAAAAAGTGTTCTTAATTAATTTTAAAAATTATCTTAATTTTCTGTATTAATTACGAAAATACAATAAATAGGAAAAAAGAAAGTTAGAAGATTGCTAATAAAGTAAAGCAATGTAAGTAAAATGAAGAATGTTAAGTAGATAGGACAAAAAGAGAAGCCATGGGCAATCACCGACCCGGTGGGGGAAAATTTTTCAGCCTGTCCGGCAAGCTATGCCCCTGCTGGGAATGGTCAGCGATTTCTTTTAGAGAAAGTTCGGTAGAGAAAACGTGACGCAAACTATTATAATTTTTACATAGCACGCGAAAAGCATTGTGCATAGCGTAGTCTGTTGTGCACATAGATAGGAATAAGGGGCGATAATTTCTGGTTGGTCTAGCCGGAACAGAGAATTGAAGAAGGACAACACTGAGAATTGTCCTACGGTTGGTTAACGATGGAAGGTTGAGGAGAAGCAGTCTGCTGGAGTAGGATGGCAACCGAAGATTGGGGTCTCAATTTAAGCCTCGTAAGGCAAAAAGCAGAAGTTGCTTCTGAACAGATTCAATACGATCCTGGCCATTGATATACTGTGGAGACCAGATGCAAGAGCAGTATACAAGGATAGGGCAAACCAGAGAGATGTACAGAAGTTTTGTTATAAAAGGATCGTTAAGCTCTTTAGACCATCATTTAATGAATCCAAGTACACCTTTTGTCTCATTAACGATGGTATCTATGCGAAGATTTAAACAGAGTTTAGAATCAAAAATAACGCCTAGATCCTTAACTGTTAACTGTTGCAAAGGGATATTGCCGATTGTATAACTCACAAGATAGAGTGTAGTACGATAAAATGCCATAAACATACACGTTGAACAATTTAGATGCAATTGATTGGCCGAACACCAAAGTTACATAGCGTTCAAATCGTCTTGTAGACGAGAATGATGTAGGAGATTATTGTATGATAGAAAAAGTTTGACATCGTCCGCATACATGAGTACACGGGCATGTGATATAACAGAGGGGAGATCATTTATAAAAAGATAACTACCTTGAGGAACACCAAAAGTAACGTGAATCCGTTTAGAGGTAGTCAGCCTCAGCATTACTCTTTAGGTCCTACCTGTTAAATAAGAATTAATCCAAACCAAAAGAGACGGAGGGAAACCTATTCGGTCAAGCTTAAAAAGTAAAATGTCATGGTGCACAGAGTCAAACGCCTTACTGAAGTCAGTGTAAATGACATCAGTTTGCATTTTCGAAAGGAAAGCATAATTTACCAAGGAAGTAAAGTCAAGCAGATTGGTCGTAATTGACCGATTCTTTACGAATCCATGTTGAACAGGGGAAACAACTGATTTGCATTAATGCTGCAAGTTCGAAGTGATTATTTTTTCAAATAATTTAGGAATAGAGGACAGTTTTGCAATGCCCCTGTAATTTTGTATATCAGACTTCCCACCTTTCTTATAAAGTGGAATGATATAAGATTCTTTCCAAGAGATGGAAAGACAGAAGTTTCAAGTGATAGATTAAAAAGCTTTAGCAATGGATAAAGGGAAGAACTACACTCCTTGAGTAGACAACTAGGAATATTGTCCGGCCCAGGAGGGTAAGAGGAGGATTTTAATGAGTTTATGGCTAATAGGAGAGAGGAGTGTGAAATAATGGGAGGAGGTATAAAACTAGCGGAAGAAATAGTATAAGGATAGGAATTAGTATTAGAACAGACTGAAGAGTAAGTTGATTGGCAAAAATTAGGAGAGAGGTTAGCAGAATCAGTGTCATTGCTATCTTTATTCTTCCCAAGAGAGAAAGAAGATAGCAAACTTGAAGATTTACGCTTCAAGTTTACAATATTGTAAAACTGTCTCGGATTTTGGTCAAATTGCCTTTTACAACGAGTTAGATAATTCTCATAGCATTGATAATTAAGAAGAACGGAGTTCGACTTGGCTATGGACTATTTAGCCAATTCTGTACACGAACCAAACTTTTTAAAAATATTTACATTTTATGATGTGATAATCTGGCAGTAAACTGGGGTGGTTTTGAAAAAGTAGTCGAAGGTATTGACTTTGAATACACACATCTAAGAGGAAGTTTAGGGTGCAATACAAAAAATTAATGGCAGTATTCATATCAACCGAGTCATATAAGAAAGACCAATCGGTTGCATAAATAAGCTGATTCAGCAAAGAATAATTTCCTCTGTGAAAACAACAGCAGGGCTTATTGGCTGATGAGCACGAAATGAAAGGATTACAATTGAGCATTGCAATATCCAAAGTAGGATGATATACATCCTCAGGAAGAGATAAAGGAGGGGACCTAGACACATTAGAAATAAGGCAGTCGTTAACAAATACAAGGTCAAGTGTTCTATTCATATGATTAGAAATTGTCTTGATTTGAAACAACGAAAGATCAAGCATGCAGTCTATAAAATCGTGCTGTGCTGAGGGCACTAGATAATTAGCAGTGAATAATGACCAAGAGATGTTCGGCAAACTAAAATCAACCAACGCCATAAATAGGTCTTTATCACGCACGTGTGAAGAAACTTCTTTTATGCAAGTAATATGTTTCATATAAACTTGAATATCAGAAGAAGGAGGGATATAAGAGCATGTAATATAGATATTCCGTGTAGGAGAAGACACCTTAACTGAGACAATCTCAGCGTCAGTAGGCGTACAGACTGGAAAGTGGCTTTAACGGCAATTAACACCCCACCACCTCGAGTCGGCCGATCATAAAAAAAAAGTTATTCGATAAAACCTCAACCTATGGTTGAGTATAACTATGTATCTAAAAATGCTACTATATCTGAATCGAAAGAAGTGGTGGTCATGAAAAGATTTTTAAGCTTTGAAATGAGATCTCTAACATTCTAATAATAAATAAAAATTTGGTCAGACGATGAAACTAGTTTTTTGGGGTTGAAACGGTACCCTGAATTGAAGGGACTGGAAGGGTGGCAGGCTGGCTCGTAAACAATCATGTGTGTAGGCCAAAATTTGGGATCACAAATGGTTGGGAACATATCATGTGAAACATTTATTTTGAATGATAATATTTCACGAGGGATGGAGAAATTAAAATTGGTAATTGACACGCTAGCAGAAGATTTTCTAACAAAATAGGCTGCCAATGACTCAGTAGTGGTGTCCGACGAAAGTCGAGACACAAAAACTTGCCTACGAGGGGCAACTATCGTTAAAGTAGGCGCTTATGCGGCTGTAGGTAATACAGGAGTTGGAGGAGCTAAAGAGGCACAATGATTGTTTTAACAATCTGGGCAAGATTACTACCTTTGCGGCCAGGAGCTGACGGGGCTGAGGCAGTTTGATTAACTGGGACGGGATCAGGTACGTGCTCTACTGGGACTACTACAGGGGTTGAAACAGGGGTAATTGGACAGTCGCTTGGAGAAGGCGATAAAGACAACATTGGAGATACATTCAAGTTGCTAGGAAGGGACAAAAAAGGCGTAGGTGTCTGAACAGACGTAGAGGGCAATTGCAAAAGTTGAGGCTCCAACCGGCGATTGATTGGGGACTCGAATTTATATTTGCCAAGCAACTCGAAACACGAGTCAAAATTACTCGAGAGCTGCTTAGCCAAATTATTCAATTTTATGAATTGATTTCTCACAGAATTATACATTCTGGAGCAATCAATTTGCTTGTCTATGCATTCTGGGCACGACCTAGGCAAGCCGCCGCAGCCCTTATTGGCAATTGCAGCGATCTTGTCGCAATCACGCCCAGCACATTTAGCATGCATTATATTCTCACACACCCAGTAATTAACAAATTGCGGCAGTGCAATATCGTCAGCCTGCTTGAACGTGCACGGTTTCGTACAGCACGACATAATTATTAAATGCGTATGCAAGTTACGAAAGCGTAGAGCGAAACGAAAACGGTGCACAAGATAGAGCAAGTAAACATTCAAAAAAATTTTCGTACATAAAAAAATTGTTAGGAGCGAAAAGCAATATACAAAATTTGCAAGAGAGCGATGCACAAGCAGAAAGTATGCAACGAATACACGCACAAACAAGTGTATGCACAGGGGAGCACCAAAGCAAAATAATCAAAACAGGCAATAACAACAACACGGAACTGACGCCGCGTTTTATAAATGCAATAATTAACCGTCTTACCAGTTCTACCAGGAAGACCAACCGGACTGTGTAGGCCATGATAGCGCAATTTATTGAGAGCTATCAGAGTTCGTGGGACGAGCTTTCGCCTGAGATATTGCTAGCGGTCAATACAAGTGTGGCTAAATTCAGTCCCGCTTTCCTGAAGCAGAGTAGCGAGCCGCGATTCCCCGCCGCTCTGTCCGATCAGGTGACTCCGGGTCCGCATCTAGTGCGTTCGACCCTAGGACAGAGGAGGATAAGTTGAAAGAAATGTCAACGCCAATTACCATCTGCCAGATGGTCGCGGAAGAGCATTGGGTCGGAGGATGCGGCTCGCTCATTCGTGCCCTTAACACGCGCCGAGACGCCCGGCACTACCTCTCGAAGAGGGGTAGAGGATGCGTGGTTCGGTCACGAGGACGAGACATCGCCGCTAGGCCCGCAACGTACGTGGAAGCATTCATCGCCACCCGCCAGGAGAATACGGGTGAAACGTGGTCCGAGGACGACGACAAGCGTGCGATGCTGATCAGTTGCTTAACACCGCCTTCGAGAGCGCAACTTCAATACGGCAGCGAAGAGCGAAAGCTCCGAATCGAAGTTGCGAAAGCTCGCGTAGTAGTTGAGCCGGCTTGACTCGGCAGTCAAGCGACGAAACTTGAAAGTGTACAACGGAGCGCTAGGGCTCCAAACCAATTAATGAAGGGAACTTGCTATTCTTTTATTCTCTGCTAGCCCTATTTGTTCTAACATCTGGACTAGCCGATGTTCACCATAACCTAGAGTTGGATCATGTGGTACGAGACTAGCGTCGGCGGTGTGAGGCTACGGCCCGGTAGGGTTGGGGTTGTAGAAAATCACGAGGTATAGTTTGGTCGAAAAATGTCATGTCATGTAATGTTCTTGAATTATTTTCCGACTATATTTTGCACAGATTATTATCAATAATATATATAAGTAAACTTACCACAGTGATATACATCAATATCTTTTAATTGAACACAAAAATATCCCGAATTCTTGTCGTTATTTAGTGCAGTCACCGTAAATGCTCGGAAGTCTTTTAAATTCCATTGCAATTTTCCACGTAGAGATAGTTGATCTGTCTTTTCTAATTCTTGAACATTTGTATAAATTATGCATGTTCCTTCCTTAACACATAATTCAAAGGAGCACACGTTGTTATCATCATTTATTGTAGCAGATTGTGGTTCCCACATCAAAAGGTCACCATTTAGACGGTTATAAATGATTTCATAAAGTTTTTTAGATCTAAAAAAAAGTTTAATAATTTAATGACGTATTTACGTGACGGAAAAAAATTTTAAATGCGAATACTTAACAATCAGTTACATTTAATGATTTTTATATGACTTTTTCGATATTTTCAGGGTATAAATTTGGCAGCCAAATGAGTTTAAAAGTAAAAGTCTAGAATTCGAAGATTCACTTGTTTGATTACGGAAGAAGAGTCGAAAAATTGGAATTTTCTGGAACTATATCCTGCATTTAAATTCTGTTTATTTATAATCCGCGCCATATACTTAAAAACAATATGAAATCGATATATATTTCATAAAAACAGGCAAGCTATCAATGATTTAAAGCAAACTCCATCTTTAATTGCACTAGGGTGGCCTCTTCATCCTCTTCATCATCCTTAACCTCTTAACCTCCTTAACCTCTGCTGCATATTTATGGCACCAAAAATTCCTTCTTCTGCCTGTTATATAGTTTCGATAAAATCAATGAAATTCTTAGAGCATTCAGGGATTAAAAAGCAAGAAAAACATTTATATATATAACAGTTTGTCATGACTCACCCAGCTTAGAGAGGAAGATCTGACAAATTTAATTATGTTATTAATTTTTATAAACATAACTTATGACCTGACAAGGTGAGGGGTAGGGGCGCCCTTATTCAATAGTTGATCCATACTTGGAGGGCGGCGCGGGATCAAATGTACCTCATTCACAGGTGTAACAATTGGTCAGGTCGACTGAGTGAGATACGTTTATACAAACATAAGTAAAGATAGAATAGTTTAATGCGTAAACTTCACAAAGATTTGCTTGTCTTAGATACTGAATAAGCGTCCGTCCTCCTTCTTTATTGGCTTGCTGCTTTTTTCTCTTGATGCTTAACTCGATACTTCTTCGCCTAGTTATCAATTCGCTGTGAATGGCAATGGGTTGAGATTGGCTGATGCTTACATTCGGCTTTCCTGACATTCAAAGCGTCCTCGCGAGATGAGTTTACTTGGTCATCAACGAAGTCTTCATCCTCGTCGGGCTCCTCTGGCGGTAACTGACACTATGGTTTGATTTTGTTTGAAGAATACATGTTTATAATGTTTTTGTGTTCGCTCTGCATTCGGGATGATGACGTGCCCGTGCATGGCTCATTTTCGATCAAAACAATATCTTCAGGTTTATACACTGTCTGCTTGGCGTATCTTGCGTCATATCGTCTTTTGGCTTTAGCTCGATGATCATTGACCCGATGGGCAGCGTCGCATCTTAGTTGCTGTAACTCGGTATCTGTCAGCATAGTAGGATTTTGGTTTTGGATTTCAATTTCAATTTCACTAAAGTGTTTTGTAACCTCGTAACCATATAATAGCTGGAACGGAGTACAGTTAGTAGACTTGTTAGCCATCGTGTTAATACTCCACTGGATGGAGTGCATCTTCTCATCCCAACGGACATTCGGACATAGGCAGCAACATTGACAATATGATGCGCTCTGCATGTCCGTTAGCTCTGGGTGTTCGAACAGCATTAAGGACATGTTTAATATTATTGTCTGTACAGAACTTTCCAAAATCTTTTGAGGTAAAGGCTGTACCTCGATCGGAGACAATCCTTTGCGGCATCACCAGATAGCTGCTTACTTCTTTAGGGATATCGGTGATGTGCTTGGTTGCTGTGCTTTTAACGGCGCGCATAATCGTAAATTTGGTAAATGCATCGACACAAACAAGTTGAAATGGTATTGGCTTAATGTCGTCATAATGATATTGTCCCTCTTTGCGACCACCTCGTTGCCTAAAAAATGCACATCCCACACAGGACTTTATATAGCCTTTGACTTAATTTCGCATGCGTGGAAACCAAAATAAAGTTGTTATACGGCTCATTGTTTTCTCAACGCTCATATGACCTGATTTATCATGACTTTCATAAAGGATCTGATACCGTAGCTGCTTAGGCACAACCCACAAGAAGTTGTTGTTGTATTTGCGATAGAGCCGATCTAGTTCAATGACATACTCGTCATTTTCGGTTACTTTGGCGAATTTCATATCAGTTACAAGTTTTTGGATCTTTTCATCTTGAAGTTGTATAGCAAATAACCAATCCGGTTCATCAATGATTGTTTTGGATATCTTTAAGCTGGCTGTTTCCATCTCACGTGCATCCTCATTAATATACTGAGCAACCGACTTGCGAACCATACTCACTTGGCTACCAGTATCAATAAAAGCGACGTACGGTTGTTTTTGGACGATTATTTGTTTAGTTTACTTCTGGTGAATTGCACTTGACGTTAGTCGGGTGGAATTTGTTGCAATTAGTACAGCGCTGACATTTCGGTACTTTTGGACACTGATTTGCAAAGTGACCAAACTCGTTGCAATTATAACATTTGAGTGTTGCCTTTGGTTTCATTGTCTTTGAATCTTTCTCTGGCCTTTGTTCAACGTTGCTATACTTTAGAGCTGTGCTGTTTCTGACTTCATGTTGTCTACCTGGATTGGCAAAATAGGATTCAGCCGTTTCTCGCATCTGCTTCATTGTTGAGAAGTGCATTGCTGCGATACTCTGCTGCAGTTCACGGTGCTGAAGACCTGATCGTGTGTATTGTATTACTCAGGCAACGTGTTAGCAATTTCCTTGACCGAAGCTTGCCGTGTGGCTGTGCTTTGTTGATACTCATCATCCCCCTCGCTTTCTGTATCTAGCACTAAATTGTTTACAGCCGGTTGCGAATTCGACATTTGTCCACTAGCACTAGCGCATTGCATGCTTATAAACTGACTCATAATTTCGCTCAACTTTTTTATTTCATTCTGTAGCTGATAAAGTGATCCTCCCTTTTCTCCATGGCTTTGCCGATTGGCATGTGGCATTTCAACTTCATCTGTGCCTTCATGCTCCTTTAATCGACGAATAAATTCATCCCGTGTGCCACTTGTCGACAATTCTCGCTCTCGCAACAGGAATTTTAGCTGATCAACTTTTAAATCTCCTATCCTTTGCATATTTCCAAATTTGTTATTATCTCTTTCCAATTTTTTTTTTGTCTATGAAGTGCTCGTACAAAATGATGCCAACTCTTCTGTGAATTGCTTCTCCGCAACAGTAATCGCAATGTTAGCTCAAGTTGTGAAATTCGATGGTGAAATTCCCCTGTGAAATTCACCAACACATGCGTACATACAGGGCTTCTACCTGTACTTATACACACCGACGCTGCAGGAAACGTATTTCAACTTATGAAACAGTCTGACGCTAAGATCGAGGGAACTTATCCCAGCTTGCAGTAATCTTTGTCACTTAGACCTTTGGGAACATATCCCACTGCAAAATTCTCATCCAGACTTTTATGCGTTTCTTCTCTGCATGTGTTTGTATATGCGTGTACGCGAACACGGCATATCTACGTACATACATCGATCTATCTATCCCACTTCTGAACTGTAAGAATTGGTCAGGTCGACTGAGTGAGATACGCTTATACAAACATAAGTAAAGATAGAATAGTTTAATTCGTTAACTTCACAAAGATTTGCTTATGTCTTAGATTCTGAATAAGCGTCCGTCCTTCTTCTTTATTGGCTTGCTGCTTTTTGCTCTTAATGCTTAACTCGATATTTCTCGCCTAATTATCGATTCGCTGTGAATGGCAATGGGTTGAGATTGCCAGACGCTTACACAGGTCTGCGTTTGGTGTAGGCTAACCTTTCTAGAAAAATCCGTTATGGGGGTGCATGAGCTTCTCACCCTATCTGCTTTTCTTAGAGAGAAATACAAAATAGGTGTTATGTATATGCACAACAATTTCTTATATATTTATTTTTTGGTATTAGGTACGGGCATTTGTATATGCGTGAGAGTCGGTCAATGACTGACTTTTTATTGACTTTGAGATTCGATCTTAAAATTGCATGAAGTGGCCTTTGAATGGGGGAAACGATTGATAGACTAATAGACGTGCAGCTAGTTCATATTTTATTGTTATGCAAGTACATTCGTACGCATATAATTGTCTGACTGCAAAAAGAGAAAGTGTTGGTCCCTTATCTTACCGTCCATTTTTGTGGACGTGTATGTTATACACGAAATTTCAAAATCTGGGTGTGCGAGCGCACGCGCTTGAAAGTAGAATCTCTTCCGAACTTGTGTCTCTTCTGATGACCATGGGCTATTTGATAGAATTAAATCAGTTTCAATAATAGATTAAAACAAGCATACTTATCTTTCCTTGAACATTCGAAATTTGTTGAAAAGTATTAAATGTTTTTCATTTTTCTTGCTCTTAAAGCTCTTTATATGGACCTTGCGTCCATACAAAGGGACAGACGGACAAACAAACGGGCATGGCTTGATCGAGTCGGCTATTGTTGTTGATCAAATAAATATATACTTTATGGGGTTGGAGTTGCTTCCCTCTGAATGTCACATACATTTGAACTGAAACATATTTTTTTTACCCATTTCCCATGATCATCATCATATAAATTGAATATTAGAAAACTTTGCTTGAATGTTTAATTTGATTTTCTGTGCCTAAAATTAAGTTTTACTGTTACAACCAATACCAAATTTCATGAATATGTATTAGGCATTAATAACTCAAAACATTCTAGTCTCCTCTTTTTCGAAAACAATGAATTTGCGTTTGTGTTGTTGCATAGAGATCAAGGTAGGGAAGTTTCTACTAGTTGAAAATCCACATTAATCTTGTCTACATACATTATAAACAAAAAGTTTTCTCATGTCACCACTATGATATAGCAATTCGATGTTGATAGAATTTTGTTTATATGTATGGAGACTCCTTTTTTCCTCCTTAAGGTGCATTTTAATAAACAAGAAGATCTTTGCACTTAAACAAAGTTTTCGAACGATCGTTTTTGGAGTTCGATCCATTACAAACATACGTACGGCCAGCCACAGTGAAACTGAGCTTTGGAAAGTTTTAAGGGGAAAAACGAGAGACTAGTTCGTATATAAACAGACAGAATGGCTTGGCTATATTTAATTAACTATGCTTTTTGAAGCGTTAATTATTCTTCGCGCCAACCTGCCCAAATTCCTAGTTGGAGATGAGCTGTTTTAGAAAGCGAGGAGGAATGAACGGCCATTCAATTGAGTCGGATAGGCAAAATTCGTGAACTGCTGTTACAAACGCGTCACTCAGGAACAATCGTCAGCTCATTCTCGGTCCCTACGATGTTTGGCGCATTGCCAGACCAGATTCTTGCATCGCCTTTGTAACGAACCATATGAACAGACTGATATAGCATTTCACTGGTGGCCTGTTGCTCACTTCACTCTTGTAGAAAAATGGTCCACAGTAGTCAATACTAGTTATCATAAAGCGGTACGACATATCGAGACGATCAGCTGGCTCTGTTAGTCGCGGCTTGGCACGAAAACAGATTGTGCATTTGGAAAAAAGACTGTTTTTCGATTGGCAAATACCCAGTACTGGAGCAAAATCAAGGACAATAAGACAGGTAAGTTAAACATGATTGCTCGCGTCACAGGATACTGCCGGGGCAATTTAATCAAATGTCGCGCTGAGAAGTCCAACGACGAGTTTTTCAGCCGTCCACCGATGCTAAGTAGACCGAACTCGTCAATGAATATCGTAAGAGCGGCCATTGAGCTAGAAAAGTTGACATGCCGTGCTTCCGTCATTGCCTTGTAGTCATTACCAAGAGGAGCCATTTGAGCTGACCACAGACAAAATGTATGTGCCATGACGCACGTGGTCTACACGTATTTGATATAAATAAAATTGAAAATATAAGCAAAGACCCGCTGCAGCTTGAAATTGCAGCCAATCGAGAGATCGAGTTGGACTATAGCTCCGAGTAATACCTTGTGTCGAAGTTCTGGCGACGATTCAATGGGTAGGAGTCACTTGGGTCATTGGCCCATGACGGGGAAACTGCAACTGCTGAGTATAATCTAAATCAGAGCACATGTTAATCCTAAATGTGATTAAATGTATAGGTATGCTTTCATCCCAGCCAGTTTATCCCTTCATTTATCCTCATAATAAATTTAAATGTTTTTTTTACAGGACCAATAATACCAAATGGGTCGCAAAAGCGAGCGATTGTGGACGGGATTGATCTTGATTTTTTCAGCCTTCAGGACAACTTCAGTGGAGAGAGGAGAAATGGAAACAGCCTGAGAATGGATTCCAAACGAGACCCAACGAGTTTGTGATGTCGCTGCTATCGTCGATTTAAAGCAACAATTTTGTATCCTCTTCCAGTATGTTTTGCAGCACAGGTCTGTCCCTAAAACACAATTTTCACAACTTGCCCTTGGCAAGTAGCCTAGACGTTTCCTCCAATATCCTAACTGCTACTTGAGCACCGCTACCGCCAGAGATGGTATTATCCACGTAGAAGTCCCACTTAACATTATCAGCGCCAATAGAAAATGCTTTCTGCTCATCCAATGTCAGTTGGTGCATAGCTCCCACTGAGAGATTTAATGCCGTAGGTGACTATGACTACTTTGTAACACTTTAACTTCTGATGCTGAGACTAACGCTACAGCAAACATTCAAAGAAGTTGTTTGCGACTAATACGCAACGATGCTTTATACATATGTCGCCTGTTAGGCTTAGCTTGTAAATGTTTGAGACCGCATAAGTGTGAAAACAGCGTCAGTGGATGGTACGACCATCTATCAGTGCATCATTCAGCGAGTGTCCAGAGGTAGTGGCTGCCGAGCCATCGAACACGACGCATAGCTTGGTTGTGGTGCTTACAAGTTACATATGACCCAAGTGAAGATATTTTTTGATAAATGTTGCATACTGGGTACCTAAAATTGGATTGCGGCATATTTCCCTTTCTAAATTAAGAAGGCGAAGAAGCGTAGCTTGCTTTATAAACATCGCGAAGTCCTACAGGATCAAGTGCAGAGGACAATCAATTGAGCCGATCAGATTTAAAAACAGCAGCGTAGGTTCCAACCGCCACGTGATTAGGCTCATTTGTTGTAGGGTAACTTGTTTAAAATATATTTACTGTTGAGGTGCGTAAAACTTAAGGAACGATTTGGACTTGTAACAAAACAGAAACGAAATTAAAACATAAAAGTAAATAGAAAAGAAAATCTCATCGTGTAAACGCAAACCGTTATGCAAATAATTAATTTTCTCTACTTGTGTGCAGCAAGATTCAAAAATGTTAAATTTTGTTTCAATTGTATTGATTTTGCCGCGAAGGGCATACATTAGAATTTATATAGCTATAATTGATGTTTGGCATTCGACTCGAACTAATTGTATCTAGATTGCGATCACACGAAAAACTAAGACCCAAATCCAGACTAGGGAATACCCTGAACCCTCTTATTTCAACACCATACATATTTAAAACAAGTAAGAGTTTCTAGTCGGGAGCTCCCGACTAGGGAATACCCTGAACCGTCCCCTTCCAACATCAAATGCATATATATATATTCTATTTTAGAAGCTATATGTCAAGTTTGGTGACTCTAGCTCTTATTATTTACCAAAATTTCCCAAAAACAGGATATCGCTTTCGATTAGTATCGATTGCTTTTAAACAGAGTAAGTTATCGATTATCGGAAATAAACTCGATCTGACGGACAGATAGACGGACATGGCTAGATCGACTGGGCTTTTGATGCTGATCAAGAATTTATACACTTAATGGGGTCGGAGATGCTTCCTTCTGCCTGCTACATACATTTGAATTTCACACAAATACAAAATACCCTTAAACCTATTTTTAATGGGTTCAGGGTATAAAAACAGTTCCCTTGGCATGGTTCAAACTCGCAACTGACCATATTACCTGCTGTCGACTCTACTCAATAGCCACACCAGCAAAGAAAAAATACTTTCCCCGATAGGGCTCGGAACTATCGACAGACCGCACCACTTGCTATGCCACTACTCAGCAGCCACACCGATAACCAAGTACCAATGAGAAAAAAACAATTACCATGCCGTTAGAATGCAAAGCAGACGCGCATGAATGGTTGTGTGTACATGTATACAGAAATTCTTAAGTTACATATAACTTTGTTTTTTTCTTAACCGATCTTTATGAAATTTTCTACAGTATATCTTATTGTACCATAGAATGTTTGTGTATTCTCAAAAAGTCAATTGCAAGCCATTTGTGGCTTAAATTGGTTGGCAATAAAAGTTGGGTTATTAACTTGATTTATAGCTCTGGGGTGGTAGCGGGGAGGTGCCGTTAGGTATAAAATGAAAGATACTTGCCATACATATAATATTCTAGAAGCAACATATCATGTTTGCTAGCTCGAGGTCTTATTATTTACCCAATTTGCTCAAAAACAAGAGTGTCGATATCGATTTTTACCGATGGTTGAAAACTGAGTAAGTTATCGATTATCTGAAACACACTCGATCTGCGCAGACAATAGGAGTACCTACATCTAAAATTTCAAGTCTCTAGCTCTTATAGGTTCTGAGATCATACGGACAGACGGACAGACAGACAGACGGACATGGCTAGATCGACTCGGCTATTGGTGCTGATCAAGAATATATATACTTTATGGGGTCGGAGATGGTTTCTTCTGCCTGTTATATACATTTGGATTTTGCACAAATACAATATATCCTTATACTCATACCGATCTTGAAAATTTCATTAGTATATATTATTGTGTTATAGTAGAATATTCGTATATTTTTAAAAAGACAATTGCTTTAAAATTGTGAATAGGTTCAAAAGATTTATTTAATTACTTTTTAACGATATGGTGTAGATAATATAAATACCATTTGATATATATCGGCGACATTGTCGCCTCGCCCTGACAGTTTTAAGCAATGCGACAATAATGATTCTAGAACAGTCGCAATATACAACTTCATTTGCCATTCCCAATAATTGTGAACAGCCAAATATTTTGAAATTCCCAATCACTATTGTGACATTCATTCTGACTCTAACACGACCTCGTGTACAAAGGACCATAATTCATAAAGAATTATCATTCTAAAATTTCACAAAGTAGTACCAATCTTCTCAAATCATATTTTAACATAATCTTTACCATTCTGTTTGGTTTCTTTTTTTTTTCTAAACTCAATCAAATGTCCCACACGCTATGATCAAAACAAACATCAGTATGTTGTGCACATTTGCTTGCATTTTGACCAATATTTAGAGCTGTCTCTTTTAACAGCTTCATCCTCTCTGGTGTTCTCTTTACTGTCTCTTTCAACAGTATCATCGGTCATTGTAGATTTTCTTTTATCACACGTCTATAACGATAACATGGATTCCAATCCATACAAGCAGATTGGTCGTGGTTGACCGATTCTTTACGAATCCATGTTGAAACATGGAAACAACTGATGCTGCACGTTCGAAGTGATTATTTTTTCAAATAACTTAGGAATAGCGGTCAGTTTTGCAAAGCCCCTTTAATTTTGTATATCAGACTTTCCACCTTTCTGGTGGAGGGGAATGATATAAGATCCTTTCCAAAGAGATGGAAAGACAAACAATTTAAGGGATTGATAAGAAAGCTTTAGCAATGGATAAAGAAGGAAAGAAGTTCACTCCTTGAATAGACAACTAGGAATATTGCCAGGCCCAGGAGAGAAAGAAGATTTTAAAGAGTTTAAAGCTAAAAGGAGAGAGGAGTATGAAATAATGGGAGGAGGTATAGGACTAGCGGAAGAAATAGGTAGGGTAGTAGGGTATGAATTAGTATTAGCATAGGCTGAAGAGTAAGTTGATTGGAAAAAATTAGCAAAGAGGTTAGCTACATATAAACCAATCTTCAAATCGATTTAACTTCTGCACCCTTAATCAATTTGCTTTTACATTAAGAGAGTCCATCCAGAATACCATGAAAATTCTTTATTTAATCATTTTTGTGATATTTTACCTATCTTGACGAATTATTGTGCAATTGATTTTACCCTAAATTGATGAGTAGTTCAAATTGATTTATTATTAGATTTATAGCGACTGGGTGATGCGGGCGGTAGCTATACAATTATTTGATATGAATGTACCATTCTGAAAGTATCGTGTAAAATTTGGTAACTCTAGCTGTTAAAAGCTATGAGACTTGCTCAAAAATCCGAATTTTAAAATTTGCTTAGAAATGGTGCTTGTTATCAATTACAAACAAGTTCGTACGGCGTGGGCACTAAGAAGACCTAGAGATCGACGCGTTCAAAGACGGACAGAGAAACGGACAGGTCTAGAAGGACCCGACAGCTGCTGCTAACTAAGAATATAAATACTTTATGGAGATGTAGATGTGTCCTTTTTTCCTGTTACATACATTTGCAAATATAATTTATACCCTTTTTAACCATTTTCAAGGATATAAAAAGAGTTGAATCCACGTATTACCAGGCGGGCTCTTGAGCTGCAGAACTATGATCATGATCTCGAGCATAGATAAGAAAGGAAAATGCAACATTAATACATTCAACTTCTACATTTAAAGAGAATCTTAAAGTATTTCAAGGAAATAAGGATATAAGAAAATAATACATATCTTATATGTATAAGATAGTTTAAAACTATGTCAAAAGAACAAAAAGAAAGCACTCTGAAATACGCAATAAATTAGTATTTTCTGTTCTCGAATCTATAGAAGAGAATGCGAAATGGGTCATGTGGGTTTGGACAAGGTTACTGATCTCAATAATAAATTCTACTGGTCTTCGAGTAGAAGAAAAAGTTAACGATGTCCTCGAAACAGATTTAATGATGTGCCAGCTAATCCCGATCCCATTGCGTCCAAACTTCACGTGTCGTGAAAAAGCAAATTATCACAGATAAAAATTAAGAAAATGAGTAGGAGTAAGTCCTCACTGTCAGCAGTTATCGGAAACAAGAGTCAAGGGTTTAAGCACGCTTCAATAGTGAGCACAATTGTTAGGGCTTCGTAAGTTTGAGGTTAGCCGCTCAGGTGCCTCTTAAATTGGTCCAATAAAAAGGCGTTTTACTGAATTGACCCTGTGCACAGACAGATCCTATGAAAAGACTTAACCTAGGGCTTAACACTAAAACAAGTGAAAACTGTTGAGAATCAAGACCTGATAAATATATATTGATTCGGCAAGATTAGTAGATGCCCATGATTGAAGGTAAAATTAATATAAATGAATCCCTAAAATCCGGTCTATAATGAATGGCGAAAGATTTGATATCGCACTTCATGGAGCTAGAAGTTTCCGGCTCTGCTTGAAACATTTCGGGTTGCACAATGCGAACTATGGCGCGCAGATTCATGTGCAGTTGTTCCGTTGATAAGTGCCCATTTTTTAATCCTTGAAGTGCTTCATTTCGACTCTGGGGTTTAAGATTCTCGGTTAACTACAACGGTTTTCTATCTCACATCGCCTTTGATGAAGTGAATGACTTTGGTGACATCATTGTTTTAGATCAATATGAGTATTTGAATAAAACACTTGATCTTGAATTTGTCAACGATCCAAGTCCCCTTTCCTGAGGATGCATATCACCTTACTTCTGAGGTTGCAATGTTCAGTGGCAATCCTCTTAGTTTTTATTCACTAATCAAAAACAAGCCTCCCCGTTTATTTTGTAAACACAACTATTCGGACCGACTGGTCATTTTTAGTTGACTCGGTTTGTATGTATATTGCTCATATTTTTTTATAGTACTCTGAATTCCCTCAATCAACTCAATCCATTCGACTGCTTCTTCTAAGCCACTCTGTCTTACCCCAAACTATCAAACTTAAACATATTTAGTCGAATTATTTTAAAGTTTTATAGGTCTGGTTGGAGTATATAATAATCTGCGGCCATTTCAAACTTCTTTATTTTCAGTGCCACGAGAATTATGTTACTCATTTCAAAAAGCGATTTATTTAAAATCCGAGAGAATTTTATAATTTTGAAAACATGAAGTGTAAACCTTCTATTTTGCCATATTCAGCCATCTTCGGAGTGGATTAAGCTGGAAATGGTTTTAATGGTGCTAACCTCTCTGATGTTTTTTTCCCTCTGTTTCTCTAATAACTTGACATAATTATAATACTACTTCCTCTAGTTCTATTCTTGTTTCCATTATATCTTAATTCAGTTTTCTTTCAAGTGTACATTTTTTTAAATCTGTTTGCTCTCGCCTCCCTGACAAATTGCTAGTTGTCTGCTTAAGGAGTGTAGTTTTTCCTCTCGCCGCGTAAAATAATTCCCTTACACTCCGATGACCAAATATGTTATTATGAGGATTAGGCAGGATTATTGCCTGCAATTCAAGGAAAGATATATTGTAAGGATTATGGATTTCATTTTGTTTGATATCTGATTGAAATGTTTGGGCCTGCACAATCCACTCTCTGATTCGTACACCCGTGCCCTGTACCTTAGTGAATAGATGTCCGACATTTCGTCGGCATTGTGTCAAAGAGTCAGTATTAACGTTGTGACACATATCAATGTATTAATATAAAAACGGGATCAATGTAGTCAATGTCCGATGTCGAAGTGAGCAAATTAAAACGATACTGTAGGTCCTATCTTATATAAACACCTCTTCGGTGTATTATATATTATGAATGCATGGGAATATTTTCCTAAACTCAGACGCTACACTAAGGTAGCACTTCAGTGGCGACGCCGTCATAATGCTGATTTTGCATTACCGCAATTGTCGCTTATTTGCGGCTGTGGCCAGTGTCTGTTTCCAGAATCGCACTCTCCGCTTGCATGATCGTTGCTGGGCCTTTTGGTTTTAACTGCTCTCCCACAATAATTAAGGATACTCAAATCCTGTGGGAGCATCTACACCTGAAGAAGAGTAAAGCCGCGACAAAAGTCAATCCGATAGAAAGGCATGTCATGATAACCAGAGGCTTACAAGTTGTTGTCATCTTCTTGATGTACTTAAGATTTGCTTCGCTCAATGGGCCAAGAAGGGTAGACTAGAACTGTCCGGTGTTCTGTATTATTTATATCGGGAGCATGCTTGGAGAGTTCGTTTCGATTACCAAATCTTGTCCCGTTTACAATCGGGTCTTTCCGGAACGTAATCATATAACTTTCTCCTACCCAAGCCGATGACGTCCGATTTCCTGTCGTTAATGATTAGCACGCCATAGTTGGTGACACTCAGATGCCCGCCCTTGCTGCAGCATAACTTTAGTGTACAAAATGAATAATTTCGCCGTTTAATATAACTTTTATGTCAGTAACAACATGAGGTCGCTGATGCTGACATTTGCAACCTGACTGGTTATTATAAAAATCTTCGGGGCTTAAAATTGTTAGGTTAATCACATTGAAATTTGCCAAAGTGATAGATAATATGAGATTTTGTATCTGGATCTGTTTCTTGCTACTAAAGTTTCGTATAAGTGATCGATATCAATAAATTATTTTATTTTTAGGGGGCACTCAAGATTCGGTTGACTGGGTTTCTTAATTTATTAATCTGATCTGTGACTTCAATGGGCTGTTTTTCTATTAACCTGGAGCCATATCATGGTCAGAAGTGCTGACTATAACACCAAAGGCTGCTCCTAAAAAAGCTACAACTCAGGCTATTCTGTGGTGAGAACTTAACGAGGACATCATTAATTTTCGCATATATAACTGAGATAAATAATTCTACAGTGTGCAACAACTTCAACGGCCAGCTTAAACATTCTCGGGAAATAGTGTTCGCACATTATATACTTGACGCTTTCGTGTACTCTCTGTGTGCACGGTTATGCTCTGTCGCTACTAATCTCCCTCTGTTCGATATTATCGGCAACGTCTTAAACCATGGTCTTAAACCAGAATCAAGTTGATGGGAAAGCTTTTAAATTATAAATTATATTCGCATTGTCTCCATGTTTTCCACCTACTTTGGAGTTGGGGTTCTGTCTGGTGGTCAGTAAAGACGTATATATCGTGTACCTAGTAGGTATTATTAAAGTTATTCCAATGCTGACACTACAGCTAGCCGCTCTCTTTCATGGGTGGCATAATGCATTTCGATATATTTCAGCGTTTTGAAAATCATTGCCATTGGCTTGCCACCTTATGAAAGCACCGCACCAAAAACTTTTGGATCGCTTTCATATTTTCGAGGTCATTTTTTGGTCGCTCCCAGCGTATGAACGCAAGGATATCAGAACCTATAAGAGCTAGAGAATTAAAAATTGTAGTGCCTGCGCAGATCGACTTTGTTTCCAAAATTCGATAACTTGTCGCGTTTCCAAGTAATCAATATCGACATCCTGTTTTTTGAGCAAATTGAGTAAATATCTAGCTATTAATAGTCACCAAACTTAATATGTTTATTCTAGAATAGTACATATGTATCAAATATCTTTCATTTTATAGCTATCGTCGCCTCCTTGCTACTACATCATAGCTATAAATTAAGTTAATAATCCAACTTGTACTACCCACTAATTTAAGCCACCACTTAAATGCGATTTACGTTTTGAGAATACACAAATATGCCATGGTACAATAATATATACTGTAGCAAATTTCATTAAAATCGGTTAAGAAATAGACAACAAAATTTGTGTTTTGACTGTTTACGTATTAGCAGCAACAATCGCAAATTCCAAATATTTTTGTATACATGTAAACACACACATTCATGCGCGTCTGTTTCGAATTCTAACAGCATGGTAATTGCGACTTATTTCTGTAATGCTATTTTAATTCGTTTTTTTCTCTTTAAGAATTAATCATTTTCGTAGTTACTGGGAAGAGGCAGTGGCAAGTGGTGTGGTCTGTCGCGAGCTCGAACCCTACCAGGGAAACAATTTTTTTTATACCCTGAACCCATTAAAAATGGGTATGAGGGTATATTGTATTTGTACAAAATCCAAATGTATGTAAGAGGCAGAAGGAATCATCTCCGACCCCATAAAGTATATACATTCTTGATCAGCACCGTCTGTCCATCTGTCCGTATGTATGAACGCAAGAATCTCAGAACCTATAAGAGCTAGAGACTTGAAAATTAAGATGTAGGTGCTCCTAGTGCCTGCGCAGATCGAGTTTGTTTGTTTTCGATAATCGATAACTTACTCCGTTTCGATATCCTGTTTTTTGGGCCATTTTTGGTAAATAATAAGAGCTACAGTAAACAAACTTGACATATAGCTTCTAAAATAGAAAATATATATGCATTTGATGTTGAAGAAGAGGGTTCAAGGTACTTCCTAGTCGAGAGCTCCCAACTAGAACCTCTTACTTGAATTTTTTTGCTGGTGTGGCTATTGACTAGAGTCGGCAGCAAATAATGCTGCTAGTGAGTTACAACCCCGCCAAGGGAACATTTTTTTTTTTAATTTATCTTTATTACTTCAAACGAGTGCATAGCTCGAGCTGCATTTGGTTTTGGAATAAGAGGGTTCACGGTATTCCCTATTCGGGAGCTCCCGATTAGAACCACTTACTTGTTATACCCGAAACCCATAAAAAATGGTTAAAAAGGGTATATTGTATTTGTGCAAAATGCAAATGTATGTAACAGGCAGAAGGAAGCATCTCCGATCCCATAAAATATACATATATTCTTGATCAGCATCAATAGCCGAGTCGATCTAGCCATGTCCGTCCGTCTGTCTGTCCGTCCGTCCGGCCGTCCGTATGTATGAACGCAAGAATCTCAGAACCTTTAAGAGCTAGAGACTTGAAATTTAAGATGTGGGTCCTCCTAGTGCCTGCGCAGATCGGGTTTGTTTATAATCCGATAATCGAAAGCTTACACAGTTTCCAAGCAATCGATATCGACTTCTTCTTTTTTGATAAAATTGAGTAAATAATAAGAGCTAGAGTCACCAAACATGGTATGTTGCTTCTAGAATATTTGAAATATATCAAGTATCTTTCATTTATTACCAATCGCCACCTCCCCGTTACCACCGCAGATCTATAAATCAAGTTAATAACCCAACGTATATTGCCCATCAAGTTTAGCTACAATTTTCATGCAATTGATTTTTGGAAAGTACACAAATATTCTGTGGTACAACAAAATATACTGTAGAAAATTTCATAAAGATCGCTTAAGAAAAAACCAAAGTTATATGCAACTGCGCAATTAAATGGGGCAACAGCTTTACAAAATTCTATGTACATGTACACACACACATTCATGAGCGTCTGCTTCGCATTCTAACAGCATGGTAATTGCGACTTTTTTCTGTAATGTTATTTTAGTTCCTTTTTTTATCATAAGTACTTAAATAATGTTGTGGCTGAGTAGAGCCATAGCAAGTGGTGCGGTCTGTCGCGATTTCGAGCCCTACCGGGAAAAGTATTTTTTTTGCTGGAGTATCTGTTGAGTAGAGTCGGCAATCTGCCAAGGAATTTTTTGGTGTTGGAATAAGAGGGTTAAGGGCATTCCCCAGTCGGAAGCACCCAACTAGAATCTCTTACTTGGTTGCTTATTATTTTCATGTCTAAATTTGAAGTCTTATTTGTGCTGAAATATTCTTGCTCTTATGCTTAGATTTTGTTGTGCCGATGTATGCGCTCTTGCAAATATTGTGATTAGCCCCGCCACATGATATTTTGTACATGACGTTACTTTTTTCCATTATTGGTATTTTCGTCTTTGTTTGTTTATTTCTTGTTTGTTACTTGTAAGGTGTTCTGATAATCGTTGTAAATATGTTAGATATTTGTATGGTTTGGTAGATTCTGTTGGATTTTCCGTTCTGATTTGTTGTCTTTTAAATAATGTTCTAATTACATTCTTCGGTAAGTTATTTATGGTCAAGGTTTTTTAATTTCGTATTAAATTACTTTGTGGGATTTTGGGTCCGATATTTTTGTCATGTTTCTCATACAGCTGCTGTATTTATTATCATACTTTTTGGGTGGCTAGAGTTAAAGTTCAGTATTCGTCTAGAGGCTATAGGTTTTTTATACCACTTAATTTTGAGTGAGTTGTCCTCTCAGTTTACCAATGGGTCTAAAAATGGTAGTTTTCCGTCTTCTAGTTCCACTGTGTATTTAATGTGTTTGTGAAACAAGTTCAAATCTTTTAGAATTTTGTACTTCTGTTCATCCACATATTTTTTCAAAAGTTTTGGTTTCGTTGTCAGTTTATCAGTAACGTTATCCAAAAGTTCTTTTATTATTATGGCTATTACTGCAGAGACCGGTGATCCCATTGGCATTTCTTTCAATTGTGTGTATATATATTGTCATATTTTAAACACCTGTTTTCGTGAATAAATAATTTAACTATATCTATAAATAATTGTTTGGGTATAGTTGTGTGTTCCTCTAATTTCTTCCATTTTTGTCTTATTTTCTCGTGCCAATTCCATTCGTATCCTGATAAAAAGGATACATGTCAAAAGATACTAGTATTTCGTCTTCCCTAATAATGGAGTTGTTCACTCTGTCTTTGAACTTTAACTTATGACGGTTACCGAAGTGCAGCCGAAATATATCGGTGATAATTAAAACAAAGCTGCGTTTTTTTTCCGTTTTGTTTTGAATAAGAACCGTGGACCGCGAACCAGCTAAACAAATAAAAGGAAAGGTCTCAAAATCTAGCATACATATTATTATAAATATTTCATTTGGGGCTGGTAAGTGTCCAATACAGAGTTCAAGGTGTATGTTCGAACAAGGTTGGCTGGCTCAAGAGCACGATCTCAGAAACAATGTTGAAACTGTTAAATACTGCTTGAAAGCTGTAAAGTTGTTACAAGTGGCTATAAACATTAAGTTGAAAAATGAGAGTAGCAGCAAACACGCAGTTAAAAAAAAAAAAAGAGAATAGTGTAAATTAGTTAAAAGCTTTGGAAAACTATAAAAGTAAGTGGAAGTGATTGCAAGTCAGTGCCAATAGTGCCGAATATTAATCAAGATTTTCTTATGACTTATGACCTCACAGATAAGCAAAAAAAAAAAAGAGAAAAAACTAGGGGAAAATGAGCGGTGCACCTTAATTTTTTGTTGACGCATTATGCCGCATTCATTCGTTTCGTTAACTGTAGAGTTCAAGATTTGATCAGCTCTGATGTCATATGGACGATATAATTGTTAGCTCGGCTTGGCTCGATATATGTATGCAGAAAACGAAGTTGGTACTGGAAACTGTTGCGCAATTTGCTCTTAAAATTAAATAGAAATAAGTCGGGAGCTCCCGACTAGAGAATACCTTGAACACTCTTATTCCGACACCAAATGTAGTTCCTGCAACGCGCTCGTTTGAAGTAACAAAGATGCATTTAAGAAAACAAAGTTCCCTTGATAGGGCTCGAATTCCCAACTAACCGCGTAACCGACCTTAATGAAATTTTCTAGAGTTTATCTTATTATACCATAGAATATTTGTGTATTCTCAAAAAGTCAATTGCATTAATATTGTGGCTTAAATTGGGTTATTAACTTGATTTATTTATAGCTTTGTGGTGGTAGTAGGAGGTGACTATAGGTTGTTTTTATATTATTTTTTTTTATGTATATTGTATTGAATCAAAAATAGTAACATTTTTATTACAACACAGGTTACTTAGGTGCTATTTCGCCAAACCTGGTTGGGTCCTCAGGCCTTATCGTGGACAAACGACAAAGTCGTCTTCTTTGAGTAAAGCTGTATCGCGGCGACGCCAGTGTTGTGGTTGGAGGAGGTTCGTAAAGGATCTCCTCTTGAGCCTCCTGACTAGAGTCCACCCAACGAGGACTCTTACTACCCGGTTACCGGATCGCTGTAAGCGTTCGTTGTATCGGTTGGCGAATGCTTCGACTTGGCAGTCTATAGTCTCCTTTTTGATATAGTCTCCTTTTTTACGAATCAACACCGGTCACTCGGCGCAAGGCAACGTTTTGGAGTATCCGTCTGGATACCGTATCTCCAAGTTGGCGCAACCAGGAACGTTGTAAACTGCCCGTTTGCAGGAAAGTGGCAATGGGCTGTCGGGGTTTAATACCCAGCTTGCCTTGGCTATCTTAAAGCGGCACTGCTTAAGAAGGCTGTGGATGTGCGCCCGAAAGGAAAGCCCCTTGTCTAGTACAATTCCAAGATACTTGGCGCTTATGCCATAGTTAAGGGGGCTGCCATCTATCCAGAGCGCTGAAGCCTTCTACGACTCAGTGACAAGTTGACCGCCTGGCTCTTCGAAGCATTGAGCTTGATGTTCCTATGAGTCCAGCTCTCAAGCAAGTGGATGTATTCCTGCGCCTTTAGTGGCTTCATACTCACAGTGCGCGGAGTGCCAAGTCGTCAGCTAATGTGGCCATCAAATGTTTGCCTGGGGTGGCAAACTCATGTAGAATATCCGGAGTGGAGATGTCTGCCGTGCACAAATTGTAGAGGGAGGGACCTAGTACGCTGCCTTGAGGGACACCCGCCTTTATATTGCGCACTGGAGAGATTGCTGTCCAGACCTTGACTGCGAACTTTTATTTCATTAGATAAAATCGCTGAAGTAGGAAGAGCGGGCGGGGAGATTCATCTTGATATTCTGGAGCAATCCATTAATCCCATTAATCCTCGGTCGAAGCGTCTACAAAGGCTCCATAGCAATAGTCTTTGTCGTCGTAAGCCTTAAGAATATGTTTAATCACTCCTTGAACCCAAATTGGTGGAAGGAAGAATGGACTTTTGATTCATAAGCCTTACAATTCGGGCAAATATCTTCATTCCCAGACCTTCGACAAGGAAGGCAGGGGACTGATCGGCCGATACGACTCAGGGTCATATTCCCGTTGGCCCGACTCATGGACTACAGGGCAGGAAAGTGTTGCATCCTTAATATGGCGTTAAAGATGGGCAGGGCCTTCAGAGTCGTGTAGCATATTACACCGTGGCCTGCTGCTTTAGCCTTGGAAAGGGCTTTGACGACGTTGATTACCTCCTAGAAACGGATTGGGCAGATAGGTAGTGACATCTGAAGCGGAGTCTCCAACGCTCGGATAGTCTTAACGAGCTCTTCTGGGGAGGCCAAAACGAGAGGTGTAAACCGTTCCTCCAGGTGGCTGGCGAAGTTATCAGCGTGCTCTTCGTCTGTAGGGCAGTATGTTCCATTCTGTCAAAAAAAGGAAACCCGTTCTCCAGGGTTGGCGCTTCAGGTTTTTAGTTGCTCGCACGAGCGAGTATCCTGAGTCATGGGTATAGTCCACGCTATCCAAGCATCTGGAGAAAGATGCGTATTTGTATCTATGAAGGGCCTTCTTAAGTTCCCACCATGTTATTCGCCACCCCGCCTTGTCACACGGATGCTGAGACGCCTGAAACTTGGAACAGCACCGCCTCTTGATCATAGGCAGGTTGGCTATATCCGCGGGCAGTCCGTTGCAAGCAATACCTAGCCGCCTGGCCACTGGAGAGGGCTGGCTTCGGCTGCGCGAGTCTTAGCGTTGAGCAGCTCAATGGCGTCCTCTACATTCAGTCCAGTGCTGATTTCGGTGTTAAGGTGAGTACTTTCACTCATCTGTCGCTGGAAGACACCGAGATGAGTGCGTGCGTTTATAAGCCTGAATCAAGCCGTGAGCAATCGGCAGTGCGATGATTGAGCCCGCATTTAACGCTTTTGTATTGCTTTTTACAAAACGTGGCTGTGTCCCCGTACGCCTAACATCTATGGCATTGCAGCACATCCTGGCTTGTTCGAGCAGTCTCCACCTTGACCACGTGCTTTCACAGCTTCCTAATGGTAAGAGCCTCCATGTTGCTGGCCGCCGGTTTCAAGTGAATGAGGTGAATGTTCATGGGCTTCTTGGTGGACTTGCTGCTCAGATTGTCCATATAGAGAGGAGTATGACCCTGGCTCCGCAGGTCGAGTGGAGTGGTAAAAGCCTTTGATGACTATGACTATTCCAGTTTCTTTATGATGGCCAGGTTGTCCAGGTCCACTACTTTAGATATTATGATCCACACGCCGTTGATGTCATCAATGTCAGTTAGGACGGTGGGGGTGGCTTCTTTCCCACAGTGGGGGCATTGTTGTTGGCCCTTTCTTCGGGCACGGAGGAGCTGGTGTAGGCATGAGCGACGGCGTTGGGATGGCTGCCGCAACCTGAGAAGTCGCTGTGGTAGGCAAATTCTCTACTTGGGCTGAACATATCTGCTTGGCCTCAGATTCATCAGTCTCCATGTCTTCATCGTTTTTAAGTGTCGCCAAGAGAGAGTTTGTATTGATAGTATGTATTTGAACTGGACTGGTGTCAGTATTGTTCTGTTTTCGCCGCGCAGTAGATGGGGACCTGCAGGCTAAGACTTTGCGCTTATCGTTATTTATTCGCCTGTTATAGAATCAGGCGAGCCGAAGCTACAGCGGGTGAATTGGGTTGATGATATCTATTATATGTACCAGGGCGTTAACGGGGTCTTCTATTCACTTTAGCACCAGAATGTGGACTGCTGCCGGGGTAGTCGGAGACCAAGTCGTGCGGCTGTTAAGCATCCTTGCGTTCATACATACGGGTAGGCGGTCAGACGGACGGTCGGACGGACAGACAGAGTTGAATTTTACAAGCACAGACGACCCTATATATAAACAAGTAAGAGGTTCTAGGTGGGAGCTTCCGACTAAGGGATAATCTGAACCCTCCTCTTCCAATATTAAATGCATATATATATTCTATTTTAGAAGCTATATGTCAAGTTTGGTGACTCTAGCTCCTGTTATTTAGCAAAATTGCCCAAAAAACAGGATATCGATATCGACTTTTATCGATTGCTTGGAAACGGACTGTGTAGCGTTTAAACAGACAACAACTAAAGCAGACATACGAATAGAAGTTTACTAATACGGGGACCTTGCCATTCAAGCCCGTACGGCGTCAAGCTGATCGCTTTCCATTGATATGTTCGTGACGACAGAGCTAACAGCTTAAATAAAGAGGGCGCCAAAAGATGACGACTTTATCAAAGCCATAGCAAGAATAAATGCTTAAAGGCGGACTCGCAATAAGTTGCTTGCTGTTCCGAAAATGATAGAACGAGCAGTGATCCAAGGGTTGCAGGAATATGGTGGTCATAGTTCAACAGCCAAAACAAAACAACAAAAGCATGGAATCAACGTTGATTGCTAACTGTATCAGTCGTATTATTATCAGTAAACAATAGAGCAAGCAAGAGGGCTATCTGTATTTCATAGATAGGGGAGAAGCTATTACATACACTCCATGTCGATCATTTGGGTCCAATGGACGCATAGCTCAGCAATACAATACCTTTTTGCAATAATGGATGGGTTTTCTATGTTTGTATAGCTTTTCACAACTAAATTAACTGGCTGTTAAGAAGTCAAGACGCTAAGCGACTGGTCGCTTGTGTTTGGCTTACCGAATCGCATAATCAGCGAAAGAGTAGATGCGCTTACATCCATCGCTTTCAGTGAGTTTCTCAACGAAAAAAAAATCAAAAATATTTGGACAAAAACAGGTGTGGCGAAACTCAATGGCCAGATATGTTTGAATCGCAAAGTATTCAGTCTATGAGTGGTAGATGTCTGCGCCGCAGGTCAAAAAAAGGCGATTAATTAGCATGTGCATGCCACGTTGTAGTCATCACCATTTGAGGTTATGTTTGCAACTAAAATGCACAGCCAAGATAAGGGTCGACTCTTGGAGGTACTCAACGAGGAGCTAGTAAGGCAATTTAAAGTCGAGTGCCAAAAGCTGCATAACTAAGTGAAATAGAACATCCTGCAGGCGATCTATAAGTATAATTATGACAAAAACGTCGAGCTGAGTTCACCTACAGATTGGGAGACCTGGTAGGGATCAAGGAAAAGCAGTTCGTCGCATGAAGTCAGTTGGCCAGCGAATATCTAGGTGCATATGAAGTTACCAAAGTCAAACGTAACTGTCAGTGTATCGCGAATGCGCAGCTTATTTTACTTACTCTATAACAATTTTAACGTTTGGAACCAATGCCGAAATTTTCATATTAGATGAATCTTTGCAGTTTTTACAGAACTCGTTTATTTCATCAGTATCTCCGGGCAAAAAGAAATCGCTTTTATCTAAAAAGTAATCAAAAAAATGAATATTACTTTTAATACCAATGCTTTGTCTTTTTAAGTTGCTCTAATAATATTTATAAAATAGTAAAATGTGTTACCCGAATTACTTTATAATAACAATAAAATATAAGTCGTAGTAGATCATTAAAAAAATAAACATTTCGATAATATATTAAAACATACACAAGAAAAAGGACGGCTAACAACCCGAAGATAATATTCCCAAAGTTTCCAACCGATTGCTTCTATAGACATACCATATGAAACAGTAAGTAGCTTGATCTAAAACGTTTTACAGATGTGTCCTGGAATAAACAAGCGTATAACTACCGATTTTATTCAACAGATCTTATCATCGATAAAATTGTAAACAGAAACCTAATTTTGTCCGATTTTTGTAACAGTTTTATTGGATATTGTGTAGTAAACATATTGAAACTAGTTTTTGCAAAGAATGGACAAGATAACCTGGAAAGGGAGTTTGCTATTCAACCGACTGTGCTCTAGTTATAGTAGTACTAGTTGGATAATAATTTGCTTATAATATTTAAACCTTACATCAATAAGTTATCTAGCAACAACTTCTTCTTCAAATTATTTGTGCTTCATTCCAACCAAATGCAGCCCACGCTACGAGCTCGTTTTCTTTAATAATAAGCAATAATAACAAATAAATTAAAAAAGGTTTGAGTCTGGTGCTACCCTAAACACCAAATGGTAAAACCTTACCTGATTGGTTGTGCCTTCTACATTGGTTTGGAAGGAAGCCTATCTTAAACCTCTTCCGATCTATAAAACACGGCACCCGGCTATACAACGTAACTCCACGTCCGGAATTTGGGTGTTAAACCACAATCACCAGAAGTGCCCCGAAGGTCCGAACCAAAAGGACAAGGACCAACTCACACTGCCACCGATTACCTCCATGAAGAGCATTTACACCTATTGCTATCGCATTCATCAGAGTGGCATCAATGTCACTCTGACCCATAATCTCTCTGACCCGCAAACGTGCACCACCATCTTTGGACAAATCCCACTGGATTTCTTACTTAACTACACCGGATATGATGCATTCTCGTCAAGACCATAGATGACCTGTACGATACTAATCAGGTGCTACATTCTAAACCAAAAATGATGTAAACGGTGCGAGGGGATCCCCGAACTGACAATACATGTTTACAACAAACACCCTGCCACGACTGCCGCAAAGGCTTCCACACACATAGCCTAGTCAGTTGAACTAAGTAAAGTGCATTCAATACTGGCATCATTCACAACAACAGAGAGAAGTTCCCCTGCTCTCAGGAAATACCGATAAGCACAGGGGGCAACCACGGTCATGTAGGGTTCCTGCCCCAGGTCAATGAAGCTGCCCCTTGCGCAAATCATTACCCCCACATCACAAATAGCTACATACGACGACCTTTGGCAATTCAACTAAAAAAATTTGCCAGACATTTTAGCGTCTAGCATTCACCCTCGGCCACAATTGCTCCGCATACGGGGAAAGCTAGATACCATCAGATATCTTAACGCGCATGAAATTGAGTGTGTACATGTATTCAGAAAATCGTAGAATTTGCGCTATTTTTCTCGAGACAGTTCTCAATTGAGAGTGATTGACGTGTATTACTTGTGCCCCAAGATTTTGATATATTTTTGCGCTTTAATCCTGCTTTTTAATTCTTAATTTTGCATTTTTGATGATTTATTTAAGAAGCTTTTATAAATTGTGGAAAGTGTTATCTGTCGTGATGCGTAAGTCTGTTAATTATTGCATTTATAAAACACGGCGTTAGTTCCGTGTTGTTGTTATTGCCTGATTTGATTCTTTTGCTTTGGTGATCCCCTGTGGATACACTTGTTTGTGCGTATGCTGGTGCATATTTCTGCTTGTACATCGCGCTCTCGCAAATTTTTGCTATTGCTTTTCGCATCAAACAATTTCCTTGTGTACGAATAATTGTTTTTTAATATCTACTTGCTCTATTTAAAGCACCGTATCCGTTTTGCTCTGCATACTACAACTTGCATACGGTTATAATAATTATGTCGTCCTGTTAGAAACCTTATACGCTCAAGCAGGCTGATAATTTTGCATTGCCGCAATTTGTTAATTGGTGGCTGTGTGAGAATATAATGCATGCTAAATGTGCAGCGCTCACTGGGCGTGTTTGCGACAAGATCGCTGCAATTGCCAAGAAGGGCTGCAGTGGCTTGCGTTGCTCGTGCCCAGAATCGACAACCAAATTGATTTTTTGCAGAATGTATATTTCTGTGAGAAATCAAATTTTAAAATTGAATAATGTGGCTAAGGACTTCTCGTGTTTTTGCCCCTCGTAGGCAAGTTTTTGTGTCTCGACTTTCGTCGGACACCACTTCTGAGTCATTGGCAGCCTACATTGCTAGCAACTCTTCTGCTAGCGTATCAAGAACCAAATTAAGTTTCTCCCACACCATTTTTTTTCTTACACAGAAAATCTATGTTACATTCTCTTATATCCCTCCTTCTTCTGATATTCAAGTTTATTTGAAACATATTACTTGTATTAAAGAAGTTTCTTCACATGTGCGTGATAATGACCTATTTGGTGTAGGTTGACTTTAACTTGCCGAACATCTCTTGGTCATTAATCACTGCCGAAAATTATCTAGTGCTCTCAGCAAAGCACGCGGTTTATAGGCTACATGCTTGATCTATCTTTGTTTCAAATCAATTCAATTTCTAATCATTTGACCTTGTATTTGTTAACGACTACTTTATTTCTAATGTGTCTCCTCCTTTATCTCTTCCTGAGGATGTCTATCATCCTACTTTAGAGATTGCACTGCTCAATTGTAATCCTTTCCTTTCGTGCTCATCAGCCAATAAGCCGCGCTGTTGCTTTTGCAAAGGAAATTATTCTTTGCTGAATCAGCTTATTTATGCAACCGATTGGTCTTTCTTATATGACTCGGTTGATATGAATACTGCCATTAATTTTTTTATTGCACCCTAAACTTCGTCTTAGATGTGTGTATTCCTAACTCAATACCTTCGACTACTTATTCAAAACCACCCTGGTTTACTGCCAGATTATCACATCTAAAATCTAAATCTAAATATTTTAAAAAGTTTAAAAAGTCTGGTTCGTGTACAGATTTGGCTAAATATTCCATAGCCAAGTCGAATATCTTTCTTCTCAATTATCAATGCTATGAGAATTACCTAACTCGTAAAGGCAATTTCCCCTAAATCCGAGACAGTCTTAGAATTTTGTAAACTTGAAGCGTAAATCTTCAAGTTTGCCATTTTCTTTCTCTCTTGGGATGGATAAAGCTAGCAATGACACTGATTCTGCAATCAACTTACTCTTCAGTCTGTCCTAATACTAATTCTTACCCTTATTCTATTTCTTCCGTTAGTTCTATACCTCCTCCCATTATTTCACACTCCTCTCTCCTATTAGCTATGAGCTTTTTAAAATCTTCTTACTCACCTGGGCCGGACAATATTCCTAGTTGTCTACTTTAGGATTGTAGTTCTCCCCTTTATCCATTGCTAAAGCTATTTAATCTATCCTTTGAAACTTCTGTCTTTCCATCTCTTTGGAAAGAATCTTTCATCATTCCGCTTCACAAGAAAGGTGGGAAGTCTGATATACATATATTCAGAGGCATTGCAAAACTGACCGCTATCCCTAAATTATTTGAAAAAATAATCACTTCGAATTTGCAGCATTTCTGCAAATCAGTTGTTTTCCCTGTTCAACATGGATTCGTAAACAATCGGTCAACCACAACCAATCTATTTGAGTTTACTTCTTTGGTAAATTATGATTTCCTTTCTTAAATGCAAACTGTCAAAATGTCATTTACACTGACTTCAGTAAGGCGTTTGACTCTGTGCACCATGACATTTTACTTTTTAAACTTGACCGAATAGGTTGCCCTCCGCCTATTGTGCTTTGGATTAATTCTTATTTAAAAGATAGGACCCAAAGAGTAATGCTGAGGCTGACTACCTCTAAACGGGTTCACGTTACTTTTGGTGTTCCTCAAGGTAGTCATCTTGGACCTTTACTCTTTTCTGTTTTTATAAATGATCTCCCCTCTGTTATATCACATGCCCGTGTAGTCATGTATGCGGACGATGTCAAACTTTTTCTATCATACATTAACCCCCTACATCATTCTCGTCTACAAGACGATTTGAGCGCTATGCAATTGAGATTTTCGGCCAATCAACTGCCTGTATGACATTTAACATGACATGTTGACATGTTTATGACATTTAATCGTACTACACCTTATCTTGTCAGTTATACAATCGACAATATCCCTTTGCAACGTATACTAACAGTTAAGGATCTAGGCGTTATTTTTGATTCTAAACTCTGTTTCAATCTTCACATAGATACCATCGTTAATGAGGCAAAAGGTGTACTTGGATTCATTAAACGATGGTCTGAAGACCTTAACGATAACTTTTATAACAAAACTTCTGTACATCTCCCTTGTTCGCTCCATCCTTGAATATTGCCTTGCATCTGGCTTCCGCAGTAAAACAATAGCCAGGATCGTATTGAATCGGTTCAGAAGCAATTTCTGATTTTTGCGTTTTTTTTTAATTGGGTCCCTAATCTTCGGTTGCCATCCTACTCCAGCAGACTGTTTCCTCTCAACTTTCCGTCGTTAACCAACCGTAGGTTCTCGGTGTTGTCCTTCTACATAAGTTGATTATTGGCGACTTAGATTCTCCCTTTCTGCTAGGGCGTCTTCAATTCTCTGTTCACAATAAACAAACCAAAAATTCTTGCACCTTATTCTACGTGCTAAACAGACTACGCTATGCACAATCCTTTTCACGTGCTATGTAAAAATTATAATAGTTTGCATCACGTTTTCTCTACCGAACTTTCTCTACCCCTAATATAGGCGTTGCTTTCAGGATACCTTCGGGAAGTCACTGACCATTCACAGCTAACAGCAGGGCTAGCTTACCAAACAGGCTGTAAATTTCCCCCCGGACGGATAGACAGATGGACATGGCTAGATCGATTCGGATATTGATGCTGATCAAGAATATATATATACTTTATGAAGTCGGAGATGCTTCCTTCTGCCTGTTAAATACAGTTGCATTTTGCACATATACAATATACCCTTTTTACCCAATTTCAATGGGTTCAGAGTATAATAAGTAAGAGGTTCCAATCGGGAGCTCTCGACTAGGGACTACCCTGAACCCTCTTATTGCAACACCAAATACATTTTTAAAAAAGTTCCCTTGGCAGGGTTCGAACTCGCGACAGACCGCACCATTTGCTATGCCTCTACTTAGCAACCACACTAATAATTAAGTACTTACGATAAAAAAAGGAACTGAAATAGCATTACAGAAAAGAAATATCTTATTGTACTTATTGTATTGTGTATTCTGAAAAAGTCAATTGAATATAAATTGTGACTTAAATTGGTTGGGCTATTAACTTGATTTATAGCTCTGGGGTGGTAGCGGGGAGGTGGCGTTAGGTATAAAATGAAAGATACTTGCCATATATATAATATTCTAGAAGCAACACATCATGTTTGGTGACTCTAGCTCTTATCATTTACACAATTTGCTTAAAAAACAGGATGTTGATATCGATTTTTATCGATTGCTTGGAAACGGAAATATCGATTATCGGAAACAAATTCGATCTGCGCGGGCACTAGGACAACTTACATCTAAAATTTCAAGTCTATAGCTCTTATAGGTTCTGAGATCCTCGTGTTCATACATATGGACGGCCGGACAGACAGCCGGACATGGCTAGATCGACTCGGCTATTGATACTGATCACGAATATATATACTCAACGGGGTCGGAGATGCTTTCTTCTACCTGTTACATACATTTGCATTTTGCACAAATACAATATACCCTTATACCCATTTTTAATGGGTTGAGGGTATAAAAAGCAATGTAGTCAGACTAGCGCCACGCATCCAGCTGGCCACGATCCTTTTGGCTGCATTCGCAGCGGCTTTCACGTCTTCTATTTCTTTGCCCACCACTACTAGAGCTAAGTCATCTGCGAATCCTATGATATTGCATCCCTGGGGCAATTGCACTCTAAGCACCTCGTCGTACATTATGTTCCACAGGAGTGGTCCCAGGACCGACCCCTGTGGGACCCCTGCTGAGACCGTGTAACTCCTAGCACCGTATTCCGTATCAAAACACAATACGCGATCGGACAGGTAGTTGGATATTATACGGAAAAGGGAGGTATCCCTATTCGGTCTAAGGCTTCCAGTATACGAGACTAGCTAGCTGAGTTAAAGGCATTGCGGATGTCCAACGTAATCACCGCGCAATACTCCTTGTCTCCCCACCTCCATCTGGTTCCCTCTATTGCTTTAGCGGCAATATCTACCACCGCCTTAATTGCATCGACCGTAGACAGTACAGGGCCTCTTTCTCTTCGACGACACTAAGTAATCGGTCATACACAATCCTTTCCAGTACATATACATATTTATGTCTCGGCGAAGGAGTCAGGTTTCGTTAGCATTGCTAAATTAAGCGGCTTGCTTGGCACCCCATCTGGTTCTGGAACCTTTTTGTCGCCTATTTTTTTGCATGCCGGTAACACGTCGTCTGCCGACACCTGCTGCACTAGCTCCGTGCTCAGTGAGCGTTTGGCTACTTCCAGTCGTGGGTGTTGGGGGAGCAGTGTCTCAACTATAGTGGCGAGTGCGGTAGAGCAGGTCACCTGGGTTGTTCCCTGGCTGTGGATCTTCTTCGTGACCACCTTGTATGCCGTGCCCCACAGGTTAACATCGGCCTCATCGCATATTTTTTGGAAACAGCTGGATTTGCCTCGTTTAATGCTTCTCTTGAGGTCTCGCTTGGCTGCCCGCAGGAGCTCCAGCCTAGATGCAAAGTCTGGGTAGCCTCGGACACGCTGAGAGCGCCTTCTAGCACGCAGGCAGGCCTTCCTTAGGTCGCTGATTTGCTCATTCCACCAGTAGCAAGGTGTTCCTTTTGTTTGGCATTCTCCTGGGCATGGATAAGTCGCACGCGTCCGAGATGTTTCCCATGAGCTGCCGCGCCATGTCGTCTGCTAACTCCGTGGCCCAAGTCCATTGAGTCTGACGTAAGGAGTCCGTGTAGGTTTCCTCGTCTAGGCTGTTGTACTTCCAATTGGGGCTTGTTGTTCTGGGCTGCTGTTTTCTCCATCGTCTCCCGTGAATCTCGAAATGCACTGCTCGGTGGTCGCTGAATGTGAATTCATTACGGACTTTCCATGAAGTTAGCCTCTAAAGTGAGCTGCTGAGCAGGGTAATGTCTATAATAGAGCCTCTACCGGCCTTGCAGTACGTGAGCTCCTGCCCGTCGTTTGGGGGCGTGAGGAGCTCTATTGCGAACGTCTTCTGTTATTTCTTCCAGCATGGTCTGAAATTGACGCAGTTCCCTGCTTGGGGGTGCGTAGCAACTGTAAGCGGTGATTCCATTAATTTTTGCTCTCACGAATCCGTCGTTTGCTGCTTTGACCTCCTGGACCGGGAATTTGAGAGCCCAAATGGCCGCTTTTCCACATTTACTTGCCACCCTGCCGCTTCCAGCGATAGGCATGTATGGCTCGCAGATTATTGCGACGTCCGTATTTATCTACCGTATTGATTGTGTCAGCAGGGCCTCAGCAGCTTCGCAGTGGTTTAGGTTCAGCTGCGTCCACTTCATTTTCTGTTGGCCACGGCGCTCCTAAACACGGGGCATCTGCCGCTGCCAGCAATGTGTTTGCAGTCGGCATTCCTTTCCTTACAGCATGCACTGTTGCTCTTGTTTGCAGTCCTTAGCCAGATGGTCCTTTCCTCCGCATCGTCGGCAAAGATTCGATCTGTCTAGATCACTTTTACAGTGTCTTGCTAGATGTCCAAGCTCGATGCATCTGAAACATCTGGGGATGTTAATCCGTTCGCGGTTTCTCGAGTTAACCTAGCCTTCTTCCAGGAACCCTACTGAGAGGGCCTTTTTCGCACTTCCCGCTGGCAGTCTTATCGTCCCGTCTGTGTTTGGCCGTACGCCTTTCGGAGGCTGATATTCTCAGAGGCTATGCCTCACAGATATCCTCTCTGGTCGTGATCTCGTCCAGGTCCTTGCACTCAACGCTCACTCGGTGGGACAGCGTCCGGACCTCTGCCTTTTCGCCTAACGTTTCGCCTACCAGGTTTCCAAATGCTATGGTATGCTCTCCGCGAGTGGTTAAGCTGGAGAAGTAGGTCTCCTTTTTGTGTCCTCCTTATCCTTGTCACCGCTTTTCCGAGCTCGCCCAGTTTTTTGTCCGCTTTAACTTATCTCAGTATCTCTGAGTAGCTCGCTTCGCCTTTTGCCGAGATGACTCTAGCATCCGGTCGCGCCTTTTCCTTGAGCAATCCCTTGCTGTTTTTCTTGATGACCACATTCCTTTTCTTGTATGTGACCTCCTTCCACTTGTCGCCATCCGCTTTGGGGCTCGGTGTCTCCTGCGCCATAGATACGGTAGCCTGGCTACCGGCTGGTCCTCGGATTCGTTTTGTTTGTGGTGTCCGTGCTGTGGCTTGCTTCCGCTTGACGTCCATCGTTGTCCTGAACAATGGCGATGTTTGGGATGACTGGTGCGTCCTGATGATCTCCTTGGCTCCTTCGTCGTGCAGCTGGATTGCCGCCAGCTCGTAGAGCACTCTGATGTTCTCTATCGAGTCTCGCATTGGCTGGTGGATGGAGCGTCGCTTGCCATCTTCGAGCATGACTACCAGCATTGAGATCTCCTGCCCAAATTCTCGTAGTGCTGAGCTGCTCTGGTTTGCCGTCGTTGGCTCCCGTCCTGAGTTCGTCTCTATCGCCATTCTGCTGCTCTTTGCAAGACCCTCACAGCTCTCCTTCATTTGTGGGGTTTCATTGTTACTCATTTTATTGGGTCCCAACTCCTAAGCTGTTGTCCTTGGTCGTTGTACAGTCGCGATTAGATCTCATGATTGTCTTTGCAAGCAGTGAGGCCATGCGAGGGTTGACACCCGCCTTCATGGGGTCGGGTGTTCAGAGCCAGATCCGCGTTAGTCAGGAATATCACATCTGAACCTATACTACCAACTAAATGGCGACGATTCGAGGAGCGTGTTAGGAGATTTGCCATAATTTAACGGGACGGGGGCGGTAACAGCATTAACCTAGCAGTCATTTCGGCCAGATTTCACTCCGCTTACTGAGATGCTAGAATACTGTCAGCCGTCAGCCCAGGGGTCGTCTTGTCGTGTAGGGTTGTCCAGAGTTTGCAACCTAAGACGCTAGCTTGGTCAATAACTCCTCAATTTTTGTTAGACAACTTAGTCGAATCTGTTCTGCTACCGTGCTCTGTCCATCGAATTCTAGCGTTTTAACCTTTTTTTTATAGCACCAATATTTCTTTCTCTATTCCACTCCAAAGATAAACTATCTTTCTTTTTCTCAACCAAAACATATTACTATTGTTTACCTAATGTAACAACATCTCAGATTAAAGGTATATATCTTACTTATAATTATATAATTCCTTCATTTTAGTTTTATTATCTTCTATCATTACTCTAGCTCTGTTATAAGCTACTTCTAACCTATACTCCGTATTCCTAGCGTAGTCATCTACATTGTAGAGTTGTTCTATTTTATCTATGCTATTAAAATGTATTGGTAAGTTCGGTGCTTTACGGAATACTAGCTCATATGGACAGTAATCATGTGCCATAGAGGGTGTCGTATTGAAACAGTATACGAAATATTAAAGCCATACGTCCCAATCAGTTTAATCTACTGAAATGTAGGATCGAATGAATTTATTAAATGTGTTATGGCTTCTTTCGACTGTTCCAACTGTACTACTGTCAATGTCTTGGCAGCAGCGATCATAGAATATTGTGTTTAATTAGGATCTTTTCCTCACCCTTGCTACATATTATTCGAACATGATATTTCTTAGCGTAGGTCACTCTAAGAATGTTAAGCGCTAACATGTGCACCATATATTTTCATGCTGCTGGATGCAGTTGTACAATATGAGTTTTAACTGAGGGTCTAAGGGAGACTCGGTGTAAAGTGCTCCTGTACGAGCACTATTCATGTCACATAACGAGATCATGCAAAAAAAACGGAAAAAAATGGACTAATGATTGCCAAACCGCATTTAATATCTTGTAGTGTGTATAGGCCTTAAAAGAACACCCTATATACATGAATGAGCTAACCATTAAGAATCTCCGCCATATTGAGGATATTAGATCGGGATTATCTTCACGATCATATGGCTTGTTGACACTCATCGCCCTATTCCTGCTCCTCGTGGTCACCTGGAAATCATACCAACGCAGAATACGAAGAAGAAATCCAAGGACATGTTTAAGCCTAATAGGGGAGGAGTTAACACGCGAAAGCTTGAATTTGATGACAACCCCGTTGCGCCGGATGCCATCGCGAGAAAGTTGCAGCCGAAACGCTCAGCATTCAGCCGGCATTCCAGACGGCAGCGGTGGCTTCATGGTTCGATGTAGCTTGCTCCTTCGTGACATCGTCACGAATCCCTGCCTGGAGGCAGTACACCAAGTAGGAAAGGAACTTAATGGTCAACAGAAAGGCCATCTATAACATCAGCCGTCGAAAATTGGACATTGAGCGTCCCGTATGCTGAGCGAGTAGTCGGGAACTCCCGACTAGGGGATACCCTAAATCCTCTTCTTCCAACATCAAATGCATATATATATATTCTATTTTAGAAGCTATATGTCAAGTTTGGTGACTCTAGCTATTATTATTTACCAAAATTGCCCAAAAAACAGGATATAGATATCGATTTTTATCGATTGCTTGGAAACGGAGTAAGTTATCGATTATCGGAAACAAACTCGATCTGCGCGGGCACTAGAAGCACCTACATCTAAAATTTCAAGTCTCTAGCTCTTATAGGTTCTGAGATCCTCGCGTTCATACATACGGACGGACGGACAGACAGAGAGACGGACATGGCTAGATGGACTCGGCTATTGGTGCTGATCAAGAATATATATACTTTACGGGGTTGGAGATGCTTCCTTCTGCCTGTTACATACATTTAGATTTTGCACAAATACAATATACCCTTATACCCATTTTAAATGGATTCAGGGTATACCCATTTTAAATGGGTTCAGGCTATAATATAGAATAGCGCACCTAAGGTGGCTGCTATACACAAAAACGTCGACACCTGCATGGTCGACAGCTCAGAAGTTACAAACTGAGGTCGACTATCTGCAAAATGAAATTAAGCAGAGAAAGCCTAACACCGCTTCTCACTCGAATATAAAAATTATAATAAACAAAACAACCACTAATAAAGTTACACCCGTTTCCGCAATCAGCTTGCTGAAAGTCAAGAGAATGTGTCCTCAGGATTGCAAAGGCCAGCTTGAAAGCCCCTTCTGCCAATATACATGCAGACACACAGCCAGCACCACCAACGAATAAATACCTGAGCGAAGACCATCACCGGCACCGCCAGCGTAACAAGCTGTGACGTGAAATTTTTGTAAAATTGAGCAGAATCTTTTCTACCCTATTAGAAGCATAGCCCAAAAGGCTATGCGAAACGAAAAAAACCATAATTATACTATGTATGAGGACAATAAAATAAGTAAAAACGAATTTAGAAAACTGACTGAACTAGATACCAAGACAGTGAACTCCACTGCTAATGTTATAATTAAAGTTGAAGTGCAGACTCCAGATCAGAAGCTTATTGTAACATTGTTAATAATAATAGTAATTAAAATGAGCATATATATGTTTTATAAAATTTACAAACTGCACAACAAATGTTTAAAAGAGAAATACTTAAACACTTAAATGCCATCAGATAGCTGGAAAAATAAAACTGCATAAATCGGTTATCGACAAATTATACAAGTACCTAAATAAGAGTGCATTAGTTTTGCGACCAACCATCGTTAAACACAGTGAGATTCTTGTATATGAATACAATGAAATCAGGAGTTTAATTGAGGAGTAACAGCATAAACTCACAAGCTGTCACAGTGTCCAAGCTTTAGACATTTTACAACGCCTAAGGGATAATCTGGTAAGCTTAAACGAAAAGTACAATCTCCAGCTTTCTTTACCATCGGCATTAGACACGCCGGTAACATTTGAAAAGTCACTTTTGACAAACTCAAATGAAAACGACCAAATAGAGGACATAAAATTAGTAAACATGGCTCAGACAGTTGTAGAGTTTTTAAAATTAGCCTTGTCACTCTTACCAGAGTTCGATGGAAATGCCGAAAACCTACAAAGTTTTTTGGATGCATTGAATCTAATAGATTCCTTAAAAGACACCCACGAACTAACTGTAGTAAGCATTATAAAGACTAAACTAAAGGGCCACTCTAAAAATTTGATAAGTAATAAGCAGACAAATTTTGTATTGTATTTCCGCCAACGACAATATGGAAATAATAGAGGAAACCAAGGTAATTATCGTGGCAGAGGTAATTATCAGAGCAACGGTCCCAGAAATAATAACCAAAAATAACAGAAATTATAAAAGGGCACAAGGCCAAAATAGAGGAAACTCTAGAGGCCACAACAATAATGTCCGAGTTACACAACGAAATTCGGAAAACTCCGAACGACCTTTAGATACGCAGCACTAGAAAACAATAAGGTTCAGACCATCAATCTCAACCTCAGCATATTTGTATAATTTTACCTTGTGGCAACAGGTAAAAAAAACTCGTTTTTCTAATAGATACAGGTGTAGACACTTCAATTTTAAAAGAAAATTCTAATTTGTTCAATGACAATATAATCAATATTCAAGGCATACAAACAGATCAATACATAATTCCACACAATTTCCATATAGTAGAAATGCAGATCTAGAAATTGAATAGGAATTGATTTTATAAAAAAAAAATTGTCAATTGGACTTTAAACTTACAGAAGATTGATTTATAATTAGACTTAATAACTTAAATTTTCCGATTTACGTTCCATTAACATACAGTTCTGGTAATAACTTAATATTATTATCAGCAAGTTGTCTCAAGTTGTCCGTAAAATCACTATAGTCTTAAGTAAAGATGGTGTACTAATTTCAAACCAGAAATCCAAACTGGTATCTATGTTGCAAACACCGTTGCAACCACACGAAACGCATTTGTCCGATTTCTTAAAAAGACCAATAAAAACCAATTAATTAATATAAATAATCTGAACTTTGAACCACTTTCGAACTAAGACGTAGTCCAAACTACTCCAGACAACAGAAAAAACACAGTAATAGCTCAATTAAATAAAAACTTTCCAAAACAATTTAAGCCACAAGTGATGTATTTGGACTTGAAACCGAATCAATAACAACAAATAATTTTTATAAACAATAATTGAGATTGAAGGGTACTGAAGAAATTCAAAAACAAGTAGGCAAGTTTATCTCCGACCAATCGTCGAACCATCAGTTTCAGAATACAATAGTATTTAAATACCTTTTCAACGAGCAATGGCTCATATCGCTTTCGCGATTACCTTTTGGTTTAAAAATAGCGCCGAATTCATTTCAGAGAATCATGACTATTGCATTCTCTGCCCTCGAACCTTCTCAAGCATTCCTTTAAATGGATGACCTCATAGTTATGGGTTGTTCGGAAAAAAGTATGCTTAAAAACTTTTTAAGAAATGTGGGAAATACAACCTGTAGTTACATCCTAAAAACTGTTCATTTTTTATGCATGAAGCAAAATTTCTTGGACACAACTGCACCGATAAAGGAATCTTGCCAAACGACAAAAAATACGACGTCATTAAAAACTATCCAGTCCCACACGATGCGGACAGCGCTCGAAGATTCGTTGCATTCTGCAACTATTATAGACGTTTTATAAAAAATTTTGCCGACTATTCTCGTCACAGAACAAGATTATGTAAAAAAGTTGTTAAGTTCGAATGGACAGCCGACTGCCGACAGCATGCCTTCGAACATCGGCACTAATAAACTCAATATTATTACAATAGCCGGATTTCCGCAAAGAATTTTGATTAATAACTGATGCAAGTAAGCAAGCTTGTGAAGCTGTTTTAGCTCAAAACCATAATGGATTCCAACTCCCAATTGCTTACGCATCACGTTCATTTAGTAAAGGAGAAAGGAATAAAAGTACAACAGAACATGAATTAGCAGCAATACACTGGGCAAATTCACATTTTCGACATTATATTTATGCGATTATAGTCCGAACAGATCACAGGCCATTAACATATTTGTTTTCAATGGTCAATCCTGAACTAGGCTTTGAACAAAGCTAACAAGTATGCGGTTCGATTTAGGAGAATACGATTTCACAGTAGAGAGTACGGAGCTAACCTTAGTACACAAAATGCATTCATCTATCAACACAAATTTGGGATAGGTTATGATCTGCGCTAGAAAACCAACAAATATAATTTCTTGCCAGCTAAGGCCAGATCAGTGAATAACAACACATACATACATACTTCAAAGTTCTTATGCATGTGTAATTCACGCATACAACCAAAGGTGCTTGCACGCCAAAGGCTGAGACAAGAACTTTTCTCGAGCATACACTGTTCAAAAACAAAAGAGAAATCAATCTATGTGTTCTTATCGTAGTTATTGCACAAGATGCGCCTTGTGTAAAAATTGTTTAATTCTTTAATATACCTGTAAAATTAATCGTTAGTATCTATGGTGATATATCATTTAAATAAAGCATGAATTTCATGGATGAAGCACCACCGTTTTGCGTCGATCGTAAGTTATAAACTTTTTCGCTCATTGTACTTAGAAAACCAAGCGACGCAAAGCAGCATCGACCAGCTTTGCTGAAGGCAGGCTGGCGACTTACTTCGTTGATCGTGTCGGCATCAGCAAGCCGCGACTTCGGCATTCGTTCGTCTGGTGTTTGGAGAACGAACAACCAGTCGGCAGGCATGCCGCAAAAAGCCTCAAAGGCCAGATGAAAGGCCAGGCTAGAAATCTCGCTTCGCATTCAAATGTATGGGCGTTACTCATCTTAGTGTTTATACTGTCTTTGGTAAAGATAACTATGTAGCTGATGCGTTATCAAGAGTAACCATCAAAGAACTACAAGATTTACAAGTTTAGGACCTGAAAGTCACTACCAGGCACCAAAGTAAACAGAAAAACCCCTGCGCAGGAAAACATCAAGAAGATTTGCCTATACAAACTGTTGAGAACGCTTCTAAGCCCGACGTATATGAAATCATTTGTAATGACGAAGTACGAAAAGTAGTGGCCCTGCTTATTTAAATAATATATGATTCTTCAAACAAGGAAGAAATACAACTTAGTCGAATCTGTTCTGCTACCGTGCTCTGTCCATCGAATTCTAGCGTTTTAACCTTTTTTTTATAGCACCAATATTTCTTTCTCTATTCCACTCCAAAGATAAACTATCTTACTTTTTCTCAACCAAAACATTTTACTATTGTTTACCTAATGTCTGCCTGCGTTCCCTCTAAAAAAACACAACATCTCAGATTAAAGGTATATATCTTACTTATAATTATATAATTCCTTAATTTTAGTTTTATTATTTTCTATCATTACTCTAGCTCTGTTATAAGCTACTTCTAACCTATACTCCTTATTCCTAGCGTAGTCATCTACATTGTAAAGTTGTTCTATTTTATCTATGCTATTAAAATGTATTGGTAAGTTCGGTGCTTTACGGAATACTAGCTCATATGGACAGTAATCATGTGCCATAGAGGGTGTCGTATTGAAACAGTATACGAAATATTAAAGCCATACGTCCCAATCAGTTTAATCTACTGAAATGTAGGATCGAATGAATTTATTAAATGTGTTATGGCTTCTTTCGACTGTTCCAACTGTACTACTGTCAATGTCTTGGCAGCAGCGATCATAGAATATTGTGTTTAATTAGGATCTTTTCCTCACCCTTGCTACATATTATTCGAACATGATATTTCTTAGCGTAGGTCACTCTTAGAATGTTAAGCGCTAACATGTGCACCATATATTTTCATGCTGCTGGATGCAGTTGTACAATATGAGTTTTAACTGAGGGTCTAAGGGAGACTCGGTGTAAAGTGCTCCTGTATGAGCACTATTCATGTCACATAACGAGATCATGCAAAAAAAACGGAAAAAAATGGACTAATGATTGCCAAACCGCATTTAATATCTTGTAGTGTGTATAGGCCTTAAAAGAACACCCTATATACATGAATGAGCTAACCATTAAGAATCTCCGCCATATTGGGGATATTAGATCGGGATTATCTTCACGATCATATGGCTTGTTGACACTCATCGCCCTATTCCTGCTCCTCGTGGTCACCTGGAAATCATACCAACGCAGAATAAGAAGAAGAAATCCAAGGACGTGTTTAAGCCTATAGGGGAGGAGTTAACACGCGAACAGCCGTCACAGCCGTCGAAAATTGGACATTGAGCGTCCCGTATGCTGACCGAGTAGTCGGGAACTCCCAACTAGGGGATACCCTAAATCCTCTTCTTCCAACATCAAATGCATATATATATATTCTATTTTAGAAGCTATATGTCAAGTTTGGTGACTCTAGCTATTATTATTTACCAAAATTGCCCAAAAAACAGGATATAGATATCGATTTTTATCGATTGCTTGGAAACGGAGTAAGTTATCGATTATCGGAAACAAACTCGATCTGCGCGGGCACTAGAAGCACCTACATCTAAAATTTCAAGTCTCTAGCTCTTATAGGTTCTGAGATCCTCGCGTTCATACATACGGACGGACGGACAGACAGAGAGACGGACATGGCTAGATGGACTCAGCTATTGGTGCTGATCAAGAATATATATACTTTACGGGGTTGGAGATGCTTCCTTCTGCCTGTTACATACATTTAGATTTTGCACAAATACAATATACCCTTATACCCATTTTAAATGGATTCGGGGTATACCCATTTTAAATGGGTTCAGGCTATAATATAGAATAGCGCACCTAAGGTGGCTGCTATACACAAAAACGTCGACACCTGCATGGTCGACAGCTCAGAAGTTACAAACTGAGGTCGACTATCTGCAAAATGAAATTAAGCAGAGAAGGCCTAACACCGCTTCTCACTCGAATATAAAAATTATAATAAACAAAACAACCACTAATAAAGTTACACCCGTTTCCGCAATCAGCTTGCTGAAAGTCAAGAGAATGTGTCCTCAGGATTGCAAAGGCCAGCTTGAAAGCCCCTTCTGCCAATATACATGCAGACACACAGCCAGCACCACCAACGAATAAATACCTGAGCGAAGACCATCACCGGCACCGCCAGCGTAACAAGCTGTGACGTGAAATTTTTGTAAAATTGAGCAGAATCTTTTCTACCCTATTAGAAGCATAGCCCAAAAGGCTATGCGAAACGAAAAAAAACATAATTATACTATGTATGAGGACAATAAAATAAGTAAAAACGAATTTAGAAAACTGACTGAACTAGATACCAAGACAGTGAACTCCACTGCTAATGTTATAATTAAAGTTGAAGTCCAGACTCCAGATCAGAAGCTTATTGTAACATTGTTAATAATAATAGTAATTAAAATGAGCATATATATGTTTTATAAAATTTACAAACTGCACAACAAATGTTTAAAAGAGAAATACTTAAACACTTAAATGCCATCAGATAGCTGGAAAAATAAAACTGCATAAATCGGTTATCGACAAATTATACAAGTACCTAAATAAGAGTGCATTAGTTTTGCGACCAACCATCGTTAAACACAGTGAGATTCTTGTATATGAATACAATGAAATCAGGAGTTTAATTGAGGAGTAACAGCATAAACTCACAAGCTGTCACAGTGTCCAAGCTTTAGACATTTTACAGCGCCTAAGGGATAATCTGGTAAGCTTAAACGAAAAGTACAATCTCCAGCTTTATTTACCATCGACATTAGACACGCCGGTAACATTTGAAAAGTCACTTTTGACAAACTCAAATGAAAACGACCAAATAGAGGACATAAAATTAGTAAACATGGCTCAGACAGTTGTAGAGTTTTTAAAATTAGCCTTGTCACTCTTACCAGAGTTCGATGGAAAGGCCGAAAACCTACAAAGTTTTTTGGATGCATTGAATCTAATAGATTCCTTAAAAGACACCCACGAACTAACTGTAGTAAGCATTATAAAGACTAAACTAAAGGGCCACTCTAAAAATTTGATAAGTAATAAGCAGACAAATTTTGTATTGTATTTCCGCCAACGACAATATGGAAATAATAGAGGAAACCGAGGTAATTATCGTGGCAGAGGTAATTATCAGAGCAACGGTCCCAGAAATAATAACCAAAGATAACAGAAATTATAAAAGGGCACAAGGCCAAAATAGAGGAAACTCTAGAGGGGACAAAAATAATGTCCGAGTTACACAACGAAATTCGGAAAACTCCGAACGACCTTTAGATACGCAGCACTAGAAAACAATAAGGTTCAGACCATCAATCTCAACCTCAGCATATTTGTATAATTTTACCTTGTGGCAACAGGTAAAAAAACTCGTTTTTCTAATAGATACAGGTGTAGACATTTCAATTTTAAAAGAAAATTCTAATTTGTTCAATGACAATATAATCAATATTCAAGGCATACAAACAGATCAATACTTAATTCCACACAATTTCCATATAGTAGAAATGCAGATCTAGGAATTGAATAGGAATTGATTTTATAAAAAAAAAATTGTCAATTGGACTTTAAACGTACAGAAGATTGATTTATAATTAGACTTAATTACTTAATTTTTCCGATTTACGTTCCATTAACATACAGTTCTTTCTTTCTTTCTTTCTTAAAAAGACCAATAAAAACCAATTAATTAATATAAATAATGTGAACTTTGAACCACTTTCGAACTAAGACGTAGTCCAAACTACTCCAGACAACAGAAAAAACACAGTAATAGCTCAATTAAATAAAAACATTCCAAAACAATTTAAGCCACAAGTGATGTATTTGGACTTGAAACAGAATCAATAACAACAAATAATTTTTATAAACAAGAATTGAGATTGAAGGGTACTGAAGAAATTCAAAAACAAGTAGGCAAGTTTATCTCCGACAAATCGTCGAACCATCAGTTTCAGAATACAATAGTATTTAAATACCTTTTTAACGAGCAATGGCTCATATCGCTTTCGCGATTACCTTTTGGTTTAAAAATAGCGCCGAATTCATTTCAGAGAATCATGACTATTGCATTCTCTGCCCTCGAACCTTCTCAAGCATTCCTTTAAATGGATGACCTAATAGTTATGGGTTGTTCGGAAAAAAGTATGCTTAAAAACTTAACAGACGTTTTTAAGAAATGTGGGAAATACAACCTGAAGTTACATCCTAAAAAATGTTCATTTTTTATGCATGAAGCAAAATTTCTGGGACACAACTGCACCGATAAAGGAATCTTGCCAAACGACAAAAAATACGACGTCATTAAAAACTATCCAGTCCCACACGATGCGGACAGCGCTCGAAGATTCGTTGCATTCTGCAACTATTATAGACGTTTTATAAAAAATTTTGCCGACTATTCACAGAACAAGATTATGTAAAAAAGTTGTTAAGTTCGAATGGACAGCCGACTGCCGACAGCATGCCTTCGAACATCGGCACTAATAAACTCAATATTATTACAATAGCCGGATTTCCGCAAAGAATTTTGATTAATAACTGATGCAAGTAAGCAAGCTTGTGAAGCTGTTTAACTCAAAACCATAATGGATTCCAACTCCCAATTGCTTACGCATCACGTTCATTTAGTAAAGGAGAAAGGAATAAAAGTACAACAGAACATGAATTAGCAGCAATACACTGGGCAAATTCACATTTTCGACATTATATTTATGCGTTTATAGTCCGAACAGATCACAGGCCATTAACATATTTGTTTTCAATGGTCAATCCTGAACTAGGCTTTGAACAAAGCTAACAAGTATGCGGTTCGATTTAGGAGAATACGATTTCACAGTAGAGAGTACGGAGCTAACCTTAGTACACAAAATGCATTCATCTATCAACACAAATTTGGGATAGGTTATGATCTGCGCTAGAAAACCAACAAATATAATTTCTTGCCAGCTAAGGCCAGATCAGTGAATAACAACACATACATACATACTTTAAAGTTCTTATGCATGTGTAATTCACGCATACAACCAAAGGTGCTTGCACGCCAAAGGCTGAGACACGAACTTTTCTCGAGCATACACTGTCCAAAAACAAAAGAGAAATCAATCTATGTGTTCTTATCGTAGTTATTGCACAAGATGCGCCTTGTGTAAAAATTGTTTAATTCTTTAATATACCTGTAAAATTAATCGTTAGTATCTATGGTAATATATCATTTAAAAAAAGCATGAATTTCATGGATGAAGCACCACCGTTTTGCGACGATCGTAAGTTATAAACTTTTTCGCTCATTGTACTTAGAAAACGAAGCGACCCAAAGCAGCATCGACCAGCTTTGCTGAAGGCAGGCTGGCGACTAACTTCGTTAATCGTGTCGGCACCAGCAAGCCGCGACTTCGGCATTCGTTCGTCTGGTGTTTGGAGAACGAACAACCAGTCGGCAGGCATGCCGCAAAAAGCCTCAAAGGCCAGATGAAAGGCCAGGCTAGAAATCTCGCTTCGCATTCAAATGTATGGGCGTTACTCATCTTAGTGTTTATACTGTCTTTGGTAAAGATAACTATGTAGCTGATGCGTTATCAAGAATAACCATCAAAGAACTACAAGATTTACAAGTTTAGGACCTGAAAGTCACTACCAGGCACCAAAGTAAACAGAAAAACCCCTGCGCAGGAAAACATCAAGAAGATTTGCCTATACAAACTGTTGAGAACGCTTCTAAGCCCGACGTATATGAAATCATTTGTAATGACGAAGTACGAAAAGTAGTGGCCTTGCTTATTTTAAATAATATATGATTCCTCAAACAAGGAAGAAAAGTTATAGCACGAATTGATGTTAGCGATCTGTACACCAATGGAAATCTTGCCTTAGGTCAGTTTTTTTAAAGGCTTGAACAATAAACCGGTATACATGAGATCAGCCAACTCAAACTGACACCGAGCGGAAAGATATTTGAATTAATTTTAATTGAATCTTTTAAAAATATGGGCAACAAAAGATTAAAATCATTACGAGTAGCGCTACTCAAGCCGGTGACCATAATAGAATATGAAAAAGATCAAGAAGCGATACTGTTTATATTTCATTTCAAGACGATAGCTAAAATAAAAAGACACTTCTACTGGAAATATATGAAACGTCACATAACCAAACACATACGTAAATGTCCTAAATGCCAAAAGTCGAAAACGGCGACCCAAACAAAAATATCTCTGACCATTACAGAAACGCCGATAAATGCGTTCGACAGAGTGATAGTGGACACTATAGGTCCACTACCAAAATCTGAAAATGGAAACGAATATGCAATTACAATGATATGCAAATTAAACAAAATATCTTGTAGCTATTCCAGTACCAAACAAATCCGCTAAGACATTGTAAAAGCAATATTAGAATCTTTTATACTGAAGTTCGGTCCACTGAAGACTTTTATTTCGGACATGGGAACCGAATATAATATCCCTTATATTAATGACCTATGCAAATACTTAAAGATAGACAAGTTAACGTCTATAGCACACCACCACCAGACAGTTGGAACAGTAAAATGAAGTCATAGAACTTTCAACGAATACATACGTTCTTATATATCGGTTGATTAAACTGATTGGGATGTATACTTTGTTTACTGTTTTAACAACCCCCTCTATGACACAAAATTATTGTCCATATGAGTTAGTTTTCGGCAAACATAGCAACTTGCCAAAATATTTTAATAAAATATTTATTAATATTGACCCTATATATAATATAGATGACTCCGCTAAGGAAACAAAGTTTAGACTAAAACAAGCATATATAAGAGCTAGGATAATGTTAATAAAACATAAGGCATAAATTAGGGTTTTCGCCTTCAAATTAAAAGTAGGAGATAAGGTTTTAAAAGGAAACGATACTGGACTTAAATTATAACTAGTTTATTTAGGCCCCTATGAAGTAAAAGGAATAGAAGAAAGAGACAATAAAAGATAAAAAAGGTAAAGAACAGAAAGTTCATAAGGAAAGGTTAAAGATTTTTACTTCATCATCATTTTTGTGTGGCCATGCATAAGAATATTCATATTGTTATTTTTTATTATTCTTATTATTATAAACGTGAGCAGCCGAAATCCGAAACTCGCACGCGCAAGCTGCCTGATCGCCCGCTGGAAACGCCGACTCAGCATTCAGCCGGCATTCCAGCCGGCAGCGGTGGCTTCATGGTTTGATGCAGCTTGCCCTAAGTTTCAGTTTCGAATTTGTTCTCTTATAGTTCTAACGAACTTGAATTAAAAACGGATTACAAAAATAAAAGATACCTTAATGAATACCAAAGAGTACTCTTTTAATTTATACATGTATCCATAGGCTAAGTGCATTATATTTCATTTAAATAAGTTCATTCTCAACCTACAAACCAAGCCGCACTGTTTGACTTATAAAAATAAATCACTCATCAAATGACATTTTATTAATATATCGCTAAGAATATTACGAAGAATATTACACCATATAATTCTGCACTTTGGATAGTACCAAAGAAACCAAAACCAGACGGCGAAAAACAATACCGATTAGTAAATGATTTCAAACGATTAAACGTTGTCACGATATCAAACACCTACCAGTCTTGGTAAAGCCAAATATTTCACAACTCTCGATTTAGCATCGGGATTTAATTAAATCGACATGAGAGGAAGTGACATTCCCAAAACCGCATTTTCAACGTTAAACGGAAAATACGAATTCCTACGACTCCCGTTTGGCTTGAAGAATGCCCCAGCTATTTTCCAACGTATGATCGACGATGTGTTGAGAGAACACATAGGATAGCGTTGTTCTGTTACATTGACGATATAATTGTCTTAAGTGACGATTACGATAACCATTAGGAAAACCCTCGCGTGGTTTTCGATAGTTTGAAAAAGGCAAATCTTCAAGTATACCAACAGAAGTGGGATTCTTGGATTACATTGTCACCGCAAAGGGAATAAAGGAAGATAGCAAGATGGTAGAAACTATTTGAGCCTACATCTAAGCAGAAGGTTGTAAGTAGGAAAAAAATGATCTCAAGTAAAATTAAAAATAATCTTAATTTGCTATATTAATAAAATAAAATACAATAAATAGGAAAAAAGAAAGTAGGAAAATTGTTATTAAAGTAAAGCAATGTAAGTTATATAAAGAGTGTTAAGTAGATGGGACAAAGAGAAAAGTAATGGGAAATCACCGACCCGGTGGGGGAAAATTTTTCAACCTGTCCGGCTAGTTATACCCCTGCTCATAGCTGGGAATGGTCAGCGACTTCTCGAAGGTATCCTGAAAGCAACGATTTTATTAGGGGTAGAGACAGTTCGGTAGAGAAAACGTGATGCAAACTATTATAATTTTTACATAGCACGCGAAAAGAATTGTGCATAGCGTAATCTGTTGTGCACGTAGATACTTATAAGGGGCGATAATTTCTGGTTGGTCTAGCCGGAACAGAGAATTGAAGACGCCTTAGCAGAAAAGGAGACTCTATGTCGCCAATAATCAACTTATGTAGAAGGACAACACCGAGAATTGTCCTACGGTTGGTTAACGATGGAAGGTTGAGAAGAAGCAGTCTGCTGGAGTAGGACGGCAACCGAAAATTAGGGTCCCAATTTAAACCTCGTAAGGCAAAAAGCAGAAATTGCTTCTGAACAGATTCAATACGATCCTGGCTGTTGATATACTGTGGAGACCAGATGCAAGAGCAGTATTCAAGGATAGGGCGAACAGGAGAGATGTACAGAAGTTTTGTTATAAAAGGATCGTTAAACTCTTTGGACCATCGTTTAATGAATCCAAGTACACCTTTTGCCTCATTAACAATGGTATCTATGTGAAGATTGAAACAGAGTTTAGAATCGAAAATAACGCCTAGATCCTTAACTGTTAGTATACGTTGCAAAGGGATATTGTCGATTGTATAACTGACAAGATAAGGTGTAGTACGATTAAATGTCATAAACATACACTTTGAACAATTTAGATGCAATTGATTGGCCGAACGCCAAAGTTGCATAGCGTTCAAATCGTCTTGTAGACGAGAATGATGTAGGGGGTTAATGTATGATAGAAAAAGTTTGACATCGTCCGCATACATGAGTACACGGGAATGTGATATAACAGAGGGAAAATCATTTATAAAAAGAGTAAAGAGTAAAGGTCCAAGATGACTACCTTGAGGAACACCAGAAGTTACGTGAACCCTTTTAGAGGTAGTCAACCTCAGTATTACTCTTTGGGTCCTACCTTTTAAATAAGAATTAATCCAAAGTAATAGGGACAGAGGGAAACCTATTCGGTCAAGTTTAAAAAGTAAAATGTCATGGTGCACAGAGTCAAACGCCTTACTGAAGTCAGTGTAAATGACATCAGTTTGCATTTTCGAAAGGAAAGCATCATTTACCAAGGAAGTAAACTCAAGCAGATTGGTCGTAGTTGACGGATTCCTTACGAATCCATGTTGAACAGGGGAAACAACTGATTTGCAGAAATGCTGCAAATTCGAAGTGATTATTTTTTCAAATAATTTAGTAATAGCAGACAGTTTTGCAATGCCCCTGTAATTTTGTATATCAGACTTCCCACCTTTCTTGTGAAGAGGAATGATAGAAGATTCTTCCCAAAGAGATGGAAGGACAGAAGTTTTAAGGGATAGATTAAAAAGCTTTAGCAATGGATAAAAAAGGGAAGAACTACACTCTTTGAGTAGACAACTAGGAATATTGTCCGGCCCAGGAGAGTAAGAAGATTTTAAAGAGTTTATAGCTAATAGGAGAGAGGAGTGTGAAATAATGGGGGGTGGTATAGAACTAGCGGAAGAAATAGTATAAGGGTAAGAATTGGTATTAGGACGGACTGAGTTATAGTTATAGAAAAGAATTTATCTTGGTCGTATAGAAAATTCGCCAAGCTTTATCCATTAGATTCAAAGTTAGCAGTACGCATGCATGAAAAATAAGTGGAAGTTCTACATTATTTCACAGTACCTTAAATGACAGTCTTGGACAATGAAAGAAGTCTTTTGTGCCCTAACGTGTTGAACTATCTGAGAACATTGGAAATCGAACTGTACCGTACTCCGACTCAGAAAACCGACCGTAAATGGTCAAGTCAAAAAATTTCACTCCACCTTCTTAGAAATACACAGGCGTTTGAAGTTCGCATACCTTACTTTCAAGATCATTAAATTGTTGCCGATAACGGTGGACAGTTACAATAACTTAGTCCACTCGGTTAGGGGTAAAAAAAGGAGTACACATATTCTTTGACCAGTTCTCGAGAATAAACTACCAAGGTTTGGCAAATTTTAAACAACCAACTTTGGAACAGTAAGGGATTCATTGAACACAAACAAAACACAACCAACCGCAACAAGAAAAGCATGATTCTCAATCACACAGCCAACGCGTTACACATCTACAAATACGACTCACCTGTTATTCCCCTGCAAAATGCGTCGTCTGGAGAGTAAATGGTCTTTTTAAACTAGCCCACGTTATTGATCTGGAAAAGCTTCGACGAATCATTGACGACATAAGGAAGGAAACAAATTTGGTCACCGACCACCGGATCAAAGCACCAACGACCCACTATTTGGAAGAAGCAAGTGAGCGCCTCGCCCGTGTAACGCATACAGTTAGACCAACAAATTACACCGATCGCTGTCTATATACTCTCTTCAAGTGGCCACTTCTCTGCGCAACAACAATATTGTCACCCAACACCGCAACGTCAACATATTAAACGCAACGACTTGATTGCGTTAGCTAAGCACTGGTTGATGCCGGGTGTTTCGCCATATCCGCTGCAACTATGTTGACATCGATATGACTCTGCGATTCGAGCGCGACGTTGGGTAAACGAGCGACCAATGGACTTGGAAGCGAGTTCGATTCAATTCTGGCGAGGAATCGATAAGATCACTAGGCGGTTCTATTTTACTTTGAATAAAGAACTTACAACTGAAAATCCGTATCCACTTATTTCATTACCCAAGCAATTCTAAGGCTCCCACAGGACACCGAGGATGTTTCATCAATACTTGTTGAGATAGTCATTGAGACTGCCGTAACTGATATATTATGTTTATATTCTGCATAAACATATATACAGAATACATAGAATTAGATCATTATATATTTAGCTTAAGTTCATTCCATGTATGAAATAAGAATTTAGAATAAAGACTGAGGCTAAATGGAGCAGACGCTCCATCACCAAATAAGACTTTTTTTAAATTAAAGAAGTACCTTTTACTTGGCGACCATGACAGTGGTTGCCAGTTCGTCGTAGTTTGTGTGTGTGTGCAGTTTCTTCAAATACTGATACTGCATTAAATGAAACAAGTAAATGAAACAAGTAAGAGAGTTTTTATCGATTGCTTGAAAACGGAGTAAGCTATCGATTATCGGAAACAAACTCGATCTGCGCAGGCACTAGGAGCACCTACATCTATATTTCAAGTCTGTAGCTCTTATAGGTTCTGAGATCCTTGCGTTCTTACATAATTTGACTTTAACATTGACTTTGATAGACATAAGATTGCATATTATGCCAATTCAGGAAAAAGCAGGATATGTTCCAGTGCAAATATATCCAACGGAAATAGTTAATGAAACAATTAATTTTTTACATATTATAAACGTTGATGAAATCACTAATATAGTTAACAAAGATGAAAACAATATGAAACATATAAATATCACAGATAAATATTACTATCAGATGAAATAGATACAAAAAAAGCAAAAAATAGGTCGATAAGTACCAATAATAGAATGAAACGAGGGCTCATAAACACAGCAGGAACAGTATATAAATGGCTTTTCGGACTCATGGACGTAGTGGACAGAACGGATATTTTAGAACATTTGAGTATTATAGATACCAACAATCACAATTTAAATGAAAATATGAATCAACAAATTGATATAAATTCACATTTTAACGATACCATTCATATCTTAGCGGACACAATAATACATAACAGACTCACTATAAATGACACTATGGAAAATATAAATGAACAAAATAGAAATATTGTAATGAAACTGTTATACAATAACCAGATGCAGAAATTAAAAAATATTGAATACAAAATATATTATATTCAGGAAAATATAGCTTCAGCTAAACAACAGATGAAATAAATAAATTTATCATTAATTTTTACAAGTTAAAATTAATAAGTATGGGTGTATTAAGTTTTAAGAACAATTCTATTATAATGGCAATTAAATTACCAAAAACATAAATAAAAACTAATATTAAGTTATTAATTCCCATACCTAATACTGAATTTATACAAATCGACCAAGAAAATACATTTGCAGTAGAAATAGAAAACATAACATACGACTACAAAAAGAAAAAAAGATAGATTTTTACTAACGAAAAAATTGAATACTATGACAGGTTTTATTATCCAGGTTTTATTATAATAAATATTATCATATAATATTATATTATATTATCATTTGTCGATAAAAAATTTTGAAAATTAAAAAGAAATAACAGAGCTAAAATACGAAACAAGTTATAGGTTCTAGTCGGGAGATCCCGACTAGGGGATACCCTGAACCCTCTTCTTCCAACATCTAATGCAAATATATATATTTTATTTTAGAAGCTATATGTCAAGTTTGGTGACTCTAGCTCTTATTATTTACCAAAATTGCCCAAAAAACAGGATATCGATATAGATTGCTTGGAAACGGAGTAAGTTATCGATTATCGGAAACAAACTCGATCTGCGCGGGCCCTAGGAGCACCTACATCTAAAATTTCTCTAGCGCTTATAGGTTCTGAGATCCTTGCGTTCATACATACGGACGTACGGACGGACGGACGGACAGACAGGCGGACATGGCTAGATCGGATCGGCTATTGGTGCTGATCAAGAATATATATACTTTATGGGGTCGGAGATGCTTCCTTCTGCCTGTTACATACATTTGGATTTTGCACAAATACAATATACTCTTATACCCATTTTTAATGGGTTAAGGGTATAAAAATAGTAATGAGCAAATTTTCAAATTATAGATAAAAAATATAACAAACGACAATAAAGTAATAATAAAAACTAAAAAATTCAGAAAACATCTAAAATATTTTTGCTACACAGTTAAAATGTAAAACAGATTTTATTAAAAAAGATTTAAGTAACATAAACCTGGCTATACATTTGTCTAAAACCAACATAATAAACACTTTTATAATTTCCGAAAAATAAACTAGAATAATAAGTAACATTTTTTCCGAAGAAAATATTTCATTTAATAACATAAAAGAAGCCTTAATTTCGCTAATATCAAAATCGCATTTAATGGCGACAAGTTCATTAACTTAATCGACATCCATAAATCAGACAACGAAATTTGTAAATATTTACTCTTAAAACCCTTTAAGAAGATAAGAAATGTAATTAAAACAAGATACGAAAACGTAATAAAATGTAAAAATGCAGTTTTTGCGATTGATAATCAATGGATATATATTAAAAATATTAGTATGTGTTTAAAAACATTTTAGATATTTCAAACGATCGCTGCATTTCAAAGTTACTAACAAGCTGGCATAATAATTGTACCATTACTAACAATGACCATATTAAAACAATAGGATCAATAGATACAGGCATTATTCTTTTTAATGATTTTAGGGGTAACATTTCTATCGATAACGAACTAAAACCCATTCAAGGGTCATTTGTAATTAAATTTAACAACTGTGCATTAGGCATAGGAAGCGAATTTTTTCTTCATATGAAACCTCCAACTTTGAACCACTACCAGCCGTGATCCAACTGGAAAGGTCAATAACGGCGATAGAAGAGGTGTTGTCACTGCAGCTACTGAGAGACTTCCATACTAAAAACACTGAGAAGGTAGGCATGCTACGAGACAACTTTACAACAAACACCATCGCCAATTTCGGAATAACTTCCATTGTCTATGCACTAAAATTCAAGCTGTGCAGACAAGCCACTGTTTTTGAAGATACAGCCACTCCAACCAGCAACAAACAGCGCGAACAGACAAGGTTGACGAAACGGAAACTCGCTCGGATTACCACATAAAAAAACATAGAAGTATCCACGATTTGCCGGCTTTCTAACAATCGACCGGGACGTTCGAGATCAGAGTAGGAGGAGTTAATACCTAAGACATTCAAACACTTGTATAACCAGATGATGGGAAAAACTAACGCATAGTGACGCGTATGAACTTTAGGTGCATAGGAGGTCAACGCGAGCCAGTCGGCATATCTTCCGCACATGCCAATAATTGTGGAATCAGCGGAACAAATAAGGTTCGTTGATTCCCAAGATATGCGTACCCCTGCGAAATGCAGAATGGGGGCATTTCAACATTTGCAACAATACCAAGCTAGTTGAACTGGGATTTCATTAGAGATTAATTAAGATGCAATATTTAGTTTATAACCTGAACTCATTGTAAGCACATAGTGCTGTCTAAAACAAAAAAAAAAATACACTTTTTATAAATAACTAATATTGAATTGGTTAATTTATATGAATACAATGAAATCATCAGTTTAGTTAACGAGTGGCAAAATAAACTAAGAAGATTACACACAGTCCAAACATCGGAATTTCTACAACGTCTAAGGGATAATCTGATAATTTTAAAAAAAAAAAAAGTATGATCTCCACCTTTATTTACCATCGGCATTAAACACGTCAGTAACGTTTGACACACTTGACAAAATCAACGGAAATCGACTGTCTTATCAAGACAAAACTAAAAGGCCGTGCGAGAAACTTGATAGGCAATGAGCAAACTATCGCTGAAATGATTTCAAAATCATAAACCGCAGTAAAAGGGGAATCAGTCGAAGTATTGTCAGCCAAACTACTTAATTTACAGCAAAAAAGCAAAACTGACAACCAGTTAACAAGAGCTTTAGAAGGAGCCTTTGTAAATGATAGCCTAACACCAGAATTGGCCAATAAATACAGTACAAACCAAGCTGTAAAGGCCATGACGCAATATTGGGTAAATGATAATGTAAAACTGATCATGCAGGCAGTAACATAAATGATGCTATGTCAAAATTTGTCAATAGTTGCAAAGAGGCAACAGGACATTTAACTACTGCCCTGTTCTATCAGCAACAACACTTCAGGGGTAACCGTGGAAATTACCGTGCCACAATTATATATACCGCAATTACAATAACAACAATAGAGGACGAGGCCTAAATAGAGGAAACTCTAGAGGCCGTGGCAACTCGAATCGAGGCCACAACAATAACAATAATAATGTCAGGTCAGCCCAAAATACTTCGGGAAACTCCCAACAACCTTTAAATACACAACATAAAAAACAACAAGGTTCATCAAACATAGGTAAAATATTTTCGTATGATTTAACCATGTAGTAACAGGTTATCTTTTTAATAGACACTGGTGCGGATATTTCTATATTCAAAGAAAAAATAGATAACAGAATTAATGTTCCAGGGATAAAGCAAGGGGTTATACAATCGAAAGGATTAACCTTTATAAATATATAGACAGATAAATAAATAATTCTACACAGTTTTTAATAGTAGACTTGCAATTTGCGAAAATGTAATTGCCTATTAGATTTCAAGCTGACTAAAGATTGGCTTATAATCAGACCCAATAATCTTCCGATTCATATTTTAATATAGTTCTGGTAATAATGCAATACTTATACCAGCAAGGTCACAAGATGTCCGAAAAATCGAACTATGTACATGTGAATAGTGATAGTTTACTAATTCCAAACCAGGAAGTTCAAACTGGTATTTATGTTGCAAACACCGAAACGCATTTGTTCGACTATTGAACACAACCAGTACCGATCAACTTATTAGTATAATTTATCTAAGTTATAAAAAACTTTCGTACAACGATGGTTTTCTTGGTTCAAACAAACAATGGAAGTAGAAAAGAAGAAGTCATGTCTCGATTATCCAAAAATTGTCCACCACAGTTTAAAGCAAAATTAACTGAATTACGCACTGAATTTACAGATATATTCGGACTAGAAACCGAATCCATTTCAACGAATAATTCTTATAAAGAAAAGATAAGATTGAAAGACAATGAACCAGTCTTCTACATAACAAATTATAGGACTTCACAGCCAAGAAGAAACCCAAGCCCAAGTATAAAAACTAATTGACGACAAAATTGTCGAACCATCCGTGTCAGAATAGAAAAGCCCATTTTTATTAGTCCCAACGAAATCTCAATCTGAATCAAATAAGAAAAAATTGCGATTGGAAATTGACTACTTTTAAATCAACAAAAAGGTGTTAGCTGATAAGTTCCCACTACTACTACTACAAAGAGCGATTATTTGCCATTCCTTGACTTAATATCAGGTTTTCACCACATTCAAATTCACAATAATTCAAGGGACATAAAAAAGCAAATGGTTAAGAACCTAACTGATGTTTTTGACATATGCAGGAAGTACACCCTAAAGCTACATCCTGAAAAATGTTCATTTTTAATGCATAAAGTCACACTTCTAGGACATAAATGCACAGACAAAGATATTTTAACAGACGACAAGAAATACGATGTCATTCAAAATTACTCAGTCCGGACAGCGCTATACGTTTCGTTGCATTTTGCAATTACTATGGACGATTTATTAAAAAGTTCGCCGACTATGTACGGGACATAACTAGACTGAATAAAAAGAATGTTCCATTTGAACGAAAGGATGATTGTCACAATGCGTTTTTATACTTCAAAACTCAACTTATTAAATCGAGTCTGTTACAATACTCAGACTTTACAAAGGAATTTGTGTAATAATAAGAAAGCGTGTGGAGCGGTTTTAATTCAAAACAACAAACTCCAACTTCCAGTTGAATACGCATCCAGATCATTCACCAAGGGAGAAAGTAATAAGAGTACAACGGAGCAGGAACTAGTAGCAATTCATTGGGCAATAACACGTTTCTGTCAAAAATGTATAAAAAAAATCTAATGAGGCTTAAGTTAAAGGAATAAAATTGTACGGTAGAATAACTATAGGGTAAAATTATTATGTAGCTGATGCGTTATCAAGAATAAAGAAATAAAAGAAATTACAGGATATATTAAGAAAGTCAGTACCAGAAATCAAAGTAGAAAAAAAATCCTACGCAGGAGATAAGGAAATATAATTTCCTAGGAAATCTATAGAAAAAGCTTCAAAGCCCAACGTATACGAAGTCATCAACAATGATGAAGTACGAATGGTACTGACATTACATGTAAAAAAAATGCAATTTTTCTTTAAACATGGAACAAAATTACTACAAGATATGATGTTAGCGATGTGCATACTAATGAAATTCTTGACATAAGCCAGTTTTTCCAAAGATTTGAAATGCAAGTCGGTATTTATCTAATCAGCAAACTCAATGCCCTACTAAACCCGGTGAACCTGATATAAGGAGAAAAGGAAGCTATATTATCTACATATCGTGACGTCCTATACTAGGAGGAAGGGATATAACTGAGTACATCCAAAAATGTCAACAAGCAAACTAAGCACATTGGAAGGGTATGACGCGGGATATTACTGAGTAAGTACGAATATGTTAAAAATGCCAAAAAGCTAAATTGACTAAGCACATAAAGACTCCATTAACAATAACTGATATAGCTATAAATGCTATCGGTAGAGTGGTAGTGGACCCCATTCAGAAAATGGAAATGAATATGCAGTCACGCTAGTTGCCATACCAGGTGCAGGTGCATACGAGCACAAACCCTGTCGCTAAAGCTATATTTGAGTCTTTTATTCTAAAGTACGATTATTACGGACATGGGGACAGAATATAAGAATTTAACTATCAATGACTTGTGAAATTAAAAAAAAAAAAACAAGTAAGAGGTTCTAGTCGGGAGCTCCCGACTAGGGGATACCCTGATCCCTCTTCTTCCAACATCAAATGCATATATATATTCTATTTTAGAAGCTATATGTCAAGTTTGGTGACTAGACCATACAATGTATAGACATACCAAATGTCACTTTTTATCGAAAGAAGAAAAATCGAAACGAGGCGACCCCAATGGTACCTGCGACCATTTTAGTGTGCCCAGACAGAGTAAGACTGCTGACACATGCCAGCGATCAGGTACCCTTACCCCTACAACAAGCATGAAAAATAGCAACTTTTCACATGAACTGGCCAAACCCTTTAATAATTTCATACAACTGCTTACTTGAAAAAGTGTGCATCAATTTTTGGTCTTTTCTTAAATTCTTCGACAAACCGACGATGAATTACCCTTGCACAAATATGACTTTGATATACAAAGTCCCTACAGTAAAGAGAAAATAAATTTAAATATTTCATTTAGGTCAATTAATTGTGTATTAAATAAAGTTTGATCAAATTCTTCTCATCATGCCTGACTGGACGAAGAAATACATGATAAAGCATTTAAATGTGAGTGCATATTGCTACCACAGGCACAAAAGGCACACAATTGAAGAAATAACCTCAGGCTCGCGACAAACGCCGCGATATACTTGTGCGCACATCCACACAACACAAACGTATGAATATTTGTAGATCTCGGTGTTTTGCGGGAAGCTATGCAGGGAGAAAGAGATGGATGCAAGTGCGCGAAGCAATGAGTGAGAGCGAGGCACATGCATACACATATATATTTTTGGGCTGTAAAGATTTAAAAATGGCATGCATACATATATTAAGAAAACGCATCATCAGCCGCGACGTTGTGCGCTGAGCGAGATGCGGCTTCATACTGAACGTTCGACTTTTGAGGCCGGCGTCCGGCTGCCACTCTCAGCAGTTTTACTCTGCCTGGGCACACTAAAATGGTCGCAGGTACCATTGGGGTCGCCTCGTTTCGATTTTTCTTGTTTCGATAAAAAGTGCCATTTGGTATGTCTATACATTGTATGGTAAGTGCTCTAGCTCTTATTCACCAAAGTTACCCAAAAACAGGATATCGATATCAATTTTTATTGATTGTTTGGAAACAGAGTAAGTTATCGAGTTATCAGAAACAAATTCGATCTGTGTGGGCACTAGGAGCACCTACATCTAAAATTTCAAGTCCCTAGCTCTTATAGGTTCTGTGATCCTTGCGTTCATATATACGGACAAACGGACAGACAGACAGACGGACATGGCTAGATCGACTCGGTTATTGGTGCTGATCAATAATATATATAATTTATGGGATCGGAGATGCTTCCTTATGCCTGTTACATACATTTGGATTTTGCACAAATACAATATACCATTATACCCATTTTTAATTGGTTCAGGGTATAATAAGATGCCACAAATAGAGAAAAACTTACCTGGCGGACTACAACTGGTTAATCTAAGCACTATCCGCCCGTGATATGGACTGGCTGTCGGGTAACAAGACCCAAAAGAAATCATAAAAGAACAACAACAAACATAATTACGTGTGCAGTGCACTAATTAAGGAACGAAAAAATGAAAAGCTGCAGCATAGGCAGCAAATGAAACACAATTAATAATATATACAACGACTACCCAAACGTTCGTATGCGAGCCATACAAGTTTTGCAAAGGGAATTCATACCTGTATATGAATTTGAAAAGGACTATGCTGAAACATACGGTACAATAACAATCCCACTGTTTTCATGTTCTAAAAAAAAAAGCGAAATAGTCTTCTCAACTCTACCATACGTAATCATGAAAACGAATTATTGACGAGCATCCCATTCTAGGGCCAACATCTATGCTTTGCGTCTGCACAGGTAGGAAAAAAAGAAAGAGAGATTTATATATATAAAAAAAGATTGGTGGAAAACAATCGAAGGCAGATGATAACACTGCCAATGAAGTAAGCGTGGTGGAAGTGGTAAGTGAGGGAAAAGTTCTACATGGAATGACTCCAAATAGTCAAGAAAATAAAGCTGCATAGAGAAAATATTGACAAACCATACAAGTGCCTAAATATAAGCGCACTACTTTTAAGACTTTTTTTAAATTAAAGAAGTACCTTTTACAATATATCCAATGGGTTCACTACGTGCCCGTTTGCTTAAACATTCAAAAACGAGCAAGTGCGGCTATCTTTGGCAGCCCAAAAATGTATTGCCCTTACAGACCGAACATTGTCATAATGCTTGTAGTGCTTTGCCCGTGTCTAGGAAGCACAGGATAAAAATATGAAACTTGTCTGATTTTATATAAATGTAGGGAATATAGTAAGATTGGTGAGTTTGGTCAAGATATCTGCAAAATCAAAAACTTTTTCCATTCAGCAACTTAATATTTGACCGATCCAAAAAACCTCTTTTTGGCAGCTTTATGATATAGTGGTCCGATATTGATAGAATTTTTTATAAATGTAAGGAGCACAGTAAAATCTCTAAGTGCCAAGTTTGGTAAAAACAGCTTGAAAAACAAAAAAGTTTTCCATTCAACAATTTAATTTTCGACCAATCGTTCCCTTGGCAGCTATATGATATAGTGGTCTGCATATATATTTTGCATATATATGAGGAGCATAGTGAAACTAATAAATACCGAGTTTGATCAAGATAACTTGATGAAAAAATTATTTTCATACAAGAACCTACTTTCGTCCGATCGTTCCTATGGAAGCCATATTATATAGTGCTCTGCTCCTAATAGTACTTTGCAAATATATGAGAGACATAGTAAAACTAATAAATGCCGAGTTTGGTAAAAATAGCTTGAAAAACAAAAAAGTTTTCCATATAACAACTTAATTTTCAACTGATCATTCCTATGCCAGCTTTATAATATAGTCGTCCGATCCAGCTAGTTTTAATATATGTGCTGCGTGCAACAGAGAGAGGGACTTCTGCAATGTTCCATAAATATAGCTTTAAAAATGAGACGAGTTCGCATAGAAAGGGATAATCGAATGTAGTCACACACGACTCGGCTATTATTACTGATCAGGAATATATATATATTGATAACTAAGATATAAAATATACTTGATGTGTGCATAAATTTTCACCAGCTAGTCCGACTGATCGACTGGATGCCGTCGCAACAATGTTGAGACACGGAACAATTCAAACGGGTTGGCGAATAAACATTACAATAATAATCAAACGGTTTTATTTTTATTTTTACTATTATAGAAACTACTTGTCAAATTTGCTCAAAAATGGAATTTAGATATCGAGTTTTATCAATTGCTTGGAATTGGGGTTGAACTCGTAAACTCGTACATATGCATTTGGAAAAGCATCGGCCACTTCATTAAAGAGATCCAAATATGCCGCACTTCGGCCACTATGCAGGTGCGAGTGAGACTTGTACCATTGTACATTAACAGGCCCCGCGCGTTGATTTATACATGTGTATGCTTGATAAATAGCTCTCCAAAAGGCAACGTTAATTTATGTATTCTTCAATAGTGGCATTGTCTGCGAAACAACATAACACTCAAGTTGAACAATTTGAATGAATTGATGTGGCGGGAGCTAATTCAATTTGCAAGTCGTCTCATTACAATTAACCTCTATTTGAAAATATGGTTAAACTTCATCGAATAAAGAATCATTAGTTGTCATTTACGGTTTCTGCCTATGTTAGTTAAATATTTGGCCTGCATTGCCCATCCAAGACCAGTGACCATTGCGAAAAACGTTTCACATTTATGATCACAAACATTTTTGAAACTGAGTTTTAAGCCGTTTTCCGTCAATTTACCACGGTTTTGGATAGAATTTCCAATATCGCTGAAGCACGATTCAAAATAAAATTTCATAGCACCATCCGAATTTTCGACAACCAGCCAATAATTTTAAACAAAGAACTTTGACAGTGAGTTGTAGGATTGAATTGTAACCAAAACAGTTTCATACAAACATTTTTACGATTTTTATGCACTTGTGGGTGGCATTTATCAAAATCCAGTCCTTGCGTGCACCCTTATCACATAAGGTAAATACAGTGAATATAGATTTAAGCTGTGCGTTGATCACTAATCAGTTAGTGAGAACAAACAGCTTAAACATATATGTAGATATAGATATATGTCTATTTTTTTTTTTTTTTTTGGTTAGCAAGTGAAAAAATGTTTACCCGTTTTATCGTGAAATCCTTCAATATGAGATGAATAGCCATATGAACATTTAGAACTAAACGGTGATTTCAACTTCTCTTTTGTGCGCTTTTGGGAAGTCATTCTTATCTCATCCTTGACAAAGTTATATATTTTAAAACAAATCCTGAAAAAAAATAAAAACACACATATTATTAATTGTAAGCTCTAGCACGCAATATTTGACAATGAGGGGGTGACATGATTTGAATAATATCTTCGCCAAAAGTAGTCCCAGACATTTGCCCATCAGGTAATAATGCTTTCGCGCAAATATATGTAACTGGCAGATGAAGAATCTCCTATCCCATAAAGTATAAAATTTATTCTTGATCAGCATCAATAGCAGACTTCGCTTTTAATAGATGGGTTTAAGAAAAAAATGTAGGCTAACGTCATCTATCTTATTTCGGTAAGGCTTTCGACTCTGTCAACTATTCCTTGCCGCTTCATAAAGTATGCCTTCTCGGCTTCCCAGTCGTTCTCTTGAAATGAATTTCTGAGTATTTGCGTAACGGAGCCCAAAACGTTCTAAACGTATCTAGTGACTTCCGGTGTTTTTTAAGATACTGTCTCACTCTTGAGTATTAATGTATTCTATTTATGTGAAATTTCGCCTAGCACTTAACGTTAAGTCATCATTTTATCTCTTACAAGCTGACATTGATGCGTTTCAGACTTGGTGTCTTGCCAACCTCTTAAATCTAAACTGCTCCAAATGTAAGGCAGTGACGTTCTATAAAAGCCCTCCTTGAGCTTACTACTTAAGCGTGCCAATAGTACTTGTAATAAAGTTAATGATCAAGGTATCATTCTTGATCATAAGCTCATATTAAACTCCCATGTTAACACTGTCCTCAATAAGGCCAGAATTGTTTAGGGTTTATTTGAGCGACGGTCGAAGGAGTTTGAAGTTGTTAGAAATGCAAATAGCGATCAATTAGTTACCATTGCACTACAAATAAAAATATAAATATGAAAACTGTCATGTCCAGTTAAATCTTGTCTAGGTATTACAACTACGGTTCGTGCTTAAGTACGGTGGATACCGCTGGTTTAGTCAGTTTGGACCAACTTTTATATAAGCGCATTAACAGGTTATATCAAAGACAATATAAACACTAAGATGAGTAACGCCCATACATTTGAATGCGATGCAAACTTACTAGCCTGGCCTTTCATCTGGCCTTTGAGGCTTCGTACGGCATGCCTGCCGACAAGTTGTTCGTTCTCCAAAGACCAGACGAACGAATGCCGAAGTCGCGGCTTGCTGATATTGACACGAGCTACGAAGTTAGTCGCCAGCCTGCCTTCAGCAAAGCTGGTGGATGCTGCTTTGCGTTGCTTCGTTTTCGAAGTACATTGAGCGAAAAAGTTTAGAACTTACGATCGACGCAAAGTGCTTGTGCTTTATCCATGAAATGCATGCTTTATTTAAATGATATATTTCCCTAGATATTAACGATTAATTTTACAGGAAAATTTAAGAATTTATATCATTTTTACACAAGGCGCTTCTTGCGCAATAACTATGTTAAGAAATTAGCATACATATGTTAAGAAATTAGCACACTTTTCTTTTTGGACAGTGTATGCTCGAGAAAAGTTCTTGTCTCAGCCAATAGCGTGCGTGCACCTTTCGTTGTATGCGTGAATTATACATGCATAAGAACTTTAAGGTATGTATGTATGTGTTGTTATTCATTGCTTTGGCTTTAGATGGCAAGAAATTAATTTTGTTAGTTTTCTCACCTATCCCAAATTTGTGTTGATATATGAATGCATTTTGTGCACTGAGGTTGGCTCCGCAGAAAATATGTATTTCTAAGTCGATGCAAATATTTACATAATTTCTTAAAATTAAATTAATATTAATATTATTAATATTTGCATCGACTTAAATATACAAATTTTTTTGTACGGAGCCAACCTCAGTACACGAAATGCATTCATATATCAAAAGAAATTTTGGGTAGGTCGTGATCTGCGCTAAAAAACTAAGAAAATTGTTTCTTTGCCAGCCATAGACTTTGCCAGAGCAGTGGATAACAACACATTCAAATATGCTGTTATGTATGTATATTCCCACGCATACAAACATAATTGCTTGCATGGCCCTCATAGAGCCGAAGCTGAGAGCAAATTCTATTTTTAGTTTTTTCGTTCTCTCGGCTGTGAGAGCGCAATGGTACAGATTTCGTTTTCGTTCTCAATTTTCAAGAAATCAAGCTGCATAGTAGCATTTTGTTGTAAGGCGTTACTCATCTTAGTGTTTATATTGTCTTTGGTTATATACACAAAGTAAATAAAAAAATTTGTAAAATTGCAAGCTGAAACTTACTTGTCGTTCTCAGTTAAGCAATCCAATTCGTTTTGGTACGAACATTGCAAAACTTTAATGTCTTTTTCGTTAACATCATCCTAAAATATAAAGTTTGTATACATTAAGAAAATTGGTGACAGACTTTCATATTAGTATAATACCCTTGCAGAGGGAATTATAATTAAGTAGTGAAAAGTATATCGGTAAGTTGAGTGTTCGAACCCTTTCAAGTGAATATTTTTTTATCTTGATTACTACTAAAGCGAAAGATCGCGTAGCGCGAGCTGTCTTTGGTGTTGGAATAAGATGGCTCAGGGTACCCCTAGTCGGGAGCTTCCGACAAGAATCTCTTGCGTTTTTTTTTTATCATGATATCATAGTTAATTTCGTTATTTATTAGTTTCACTCTGCCTGTCAACTCCCGGACCATCATATAGCTGCCATAGGCAACAGGAAATTTCTATAAAACTGAGCACTTACGAGCTGCGAGATGTGTGTTCTTACTCACTCTCACTGAAATTCTCACATATCTGCAGAAACGTTATACAAACGTTTGCATGGATATTCTTTGGCGTACCGCCGATTACTTTATCGTTTTATAATAAATAAAAATAACAATAATTTAGAACATTTTATTTATGTTACTTATAAATGTATTCGCAGTACGGGTTTGTTTCAGATAGTCGATAACTTGCCCCGTTTCCAAACAATTGTTAAAAATCGATATTAAAAAAAATTTTTTTTGTAATCATATCTATTAGGTTTTAAGAGCTAGAGTCACCAAACTTGACTTGCCCCCGACTAGAACCTCTTATTTGTTAAATTTCCTTTTGTTAGCGGACTTATTCTTCCATAATGGTCCCTCTAATGGCCCTTTTAGGACTTCTCGACGCTCTCTTATAGAGTATTATGGCAGATTTACAAATTTAGCGTGAATTAACCTTAAATAGTTTGCTGCGCTACACTTTGGTTTTGGATCCTTTGGATCCTTCCGTTCATACATACGGACGGACGGACGGACTTTGATGCTGATCAAGAATATGTACACTTTATCGGGTCGGAGATACTTCCTTCTGCCTGTTACATACATTTGGAATTTGCACAAATACAATATACCCATTTTTAATGGGTTCAGGGTATAAAAAGGGCACATAAATAGTACGTGCACACATAAGATGTAGGATGATAGCAACCCAAGGGAAATCGGTAAGCTACTGCTGAAACTCACTTTCCGGGGTGAGTAAGCAAAGATAAGACGACAACAAATCTTCTTGCTGCGATCGAAAGGGATGCGCGCCACCCAAGAGATAAGACTGTGGAGCATATGGAAACAAAATCGGCGGCAATATGCAATCGCTCCAACGTGAACAGGAGTACACCCCTCATGGCGATCCATGTAGTATGCAATAGGCCCTAGGCTCATCAGCTCCAGGTACGTAAATTTATTAAATCGACTGCAGTAGTATCTGGCATTGGTAATGCATCATTTACCTCAAATGGTTTCTTGAACAACATCAACATACAGTCTCGAGTGTCAGCGTGCTCAGCATGCACCCTGTCGATGATTGCAACAATCATTATCGATCACCAGTCGAGCTTCACAGACGCTTCATCGATTTTATAATTCGGGAAGAAAACTAGGCAGCATTTATTATGGACTTAGTTCATATATCGGTTGTTAGCTTTGCTTCACTGGAAAGTACTACTCCATTAAAAGTACTACTCCTCCATATATTCGCTTAGCACAGATGGTAGGTCCAACCAATACTGGCCAAAGCGTAAATTTAAGTTGCGAAATTGGTGATTTAGCTACTCAACATACCAGAACTGCATAGAGAATCGTTGCTCAAATTCGCTTGGGATCCTGCCTCAGATCACCCTAAAGGCTAACAAAACGATAAATCATATGAGCAAAATGTTCGTCTGTTGGTACTACAAAAGACAATATAAACACTAAGATGAGTAACGCCCATACATTTGAATGCGACGCAAAATTTCTAGCCTGGCCTTTCATCTGGCCTTTGAGGCTTCGTACGGCATGCCTGCCGACTGGTTGTTCGTTCTCCAATGACCAGACGAACGAATGCCGAAGTCGCGGCTTGCTGATGCTGACACGAGCTACGAAGTTAGTCGCCAGCCTGCCTTCAGCAAAGCTGGTCGATTCTGCTTTGCGTCGCTTCGTTTTCGAAGTACATTGAGCGAAAAAGTTTAGAACTTAGTTTAGAACGATCGACGAAAAGTGCTTGTGTTTTATCCATGAAATGCATGCTTTATTTAAATGATATATTACCCTAGATATTAACGATTAATTTTACAGGAAAATTTAAGAATTTATATCATTTTTACACAAGGCGCTTCTTGCGCAATAACTATGTTAAGATATTAGCACACACTTTTCTTTTTGGACAGTGTATGCTCGAGAAAAGTTCTTGTCTCACCCAATAGCGTGCGTGCACCTTTCGTTGTATGCGTGAATTATACATGCATAAGAACTTTAAGGTATGTGTTGTTATTCACTGCTCTGGCTTCAGCTGGCAAGAAATTAATTTTGTTTGTTTTCTAGCGCAGATCATGACCTATCCCAAATTTGTGTTGATATATGAATGCATTTGGTGTACTGAGGTTGGCTCCGCAGAAAATATGTATTTCTAAGTCGAAGCAAATATTTACATAATTTCTTTAAATTAAATTAATATTATTTTTATTCTCCAATTGAGAAATAAAAGAGTGCTAAAAAACAATTACATTTCAAGTCGACTTTTATTTAGTTATGACCCTATTATTATTATATTGGCCTCCTCGCGGGCTTGCTTGCGTATTTTGTTCTTTATAATTCGAACAAAAAATAATAAAAAAAAAAATAAAAATTAATGATATGTATATTTAAAAACAACTAATTTGCACTTTTATTTCCTTAATTTATTTTGTATTACTTAAAAATGATAATAATTTAATTAATAATTTCAAATAAAAAAAATTACATAAATATTTGCATCGACTTAAATATACAAATTTTTTTGTACGGAGCCAACCTCAGTACACGAAATGCATTCATATATCAACAGAAATTTTGGGTAGGTCGTGATCTGCGCTAAAAAACTAAGAAAATTGTTTCTTTGCCAGCCAGAGACTTTGCCAGAGCAGTGGATAACAACACATTCAAATATGCTGCTATGTATGTTTATTCCCACGCATACAAACATAATTGCTTGCATGGCCCTCATAGAGCCGAAGCTGAGAGCAAATTCTATTTTTAGCTTTTTCGTTCTCTCGGCTGTGAGAGCACAATGGTACAGATTTCGTTTTCGTTCTCAATTTTAAAAAAATCAAGCTGCATAGTAGCACTTTGTTGTATGGCGTTACTCATCTTAGAGTTTATATTGTCTTTGGTACTACTGTTGGTCAGATTCTGCCGTAAAGTCAGCTTGTGTTTTAAATTCAATGTTTTCGTTGCCAATCGCATCGCACCCATCGAGTCTCTACTTAGGGCCCAAGACGCAAGTTTTCTCAATAAGAATTTCAGCACAAGGTCCTACTCGGTACTGCACAGCAACTTGATCTCTCAATGGGATGTAAGTTTACCAACTCGTTCTTCAATCTGCAAAGAAGCTATACTAACTGTGTGTGTGCACCGTTGCCGCGGTCAGTCAAATGCATAATCTTGACGATGACTATAAGGCACTGACGGCAGGAGCGTCAAAACGTCTAGCTCAATGGCCTCTCGCGAAATTCTTTAACTGTCGCCTACTTCGCACCGGTGAATGACGGAAAAGCTCGTCGTTCAACTTCTCAGCACGACATTCGATTATATTGCCCCGTCAGGAAATTGTGAGGCGAGCAATCAGTTTTAGCTTTTATAAACGTAACATACATACTGTACCTCGATCCTTATTATTGGCGGTTGTAAAATACTCTGTAGTGCTGTTGCCAGGTGCAGAATTCGTTTTTAAGCTGTCACTTATAACAAGTAAGAGGCTCTAGTGGAGAGCTTCCGACCAGGGGACACTCTGAACCCTCTTGTTCCAACATCAAATTCGGCTCGCGCTATGCACTCGTTTGCAGTAATAGAGATACATTTGAAAAAAAAAAAACACAAATTTTCTTGGCAGGATTCTAGCTCGCAACCGATCGCATTACTTGCCGACGACTCTACGCAACTGCCACAGCAGCCAAGAAAAAATAAATAGTTTCCTCGGTAGGGTTCGAACTCGTAACAGAAGGAGCTACTTGTCGCCGCCTCAATCCAACAGCCACACCAATTATTAATTTGTATTCAGAAAAAATCGAATTAAAATAGCAGCACAGAAATCAAGACAATTGCAATGGGCAGGCAAACACATTGCCTTTAGTCAGCCATACATACATATCCATATGCTAAGTGCATTAAAACCGAAGTCAATCAGCACTGACGTGCATATGTTGTTATTGAAATACATTTTATACATGGCCACCGTGACTAAGGTCCAAAACAGACCTGGACATGGAACAACAGCAGCAACGGCAGTAACAACAACAACAACAGCAGCAAAGGCAGTAACAACAAAAGTAGCAACGGAAATACCTTTAACAACAACACCAAAAAATAAAACCAAAAAAAATAAATCATTACAAAAAAAATACGTTGCGGAAAATTAATCTGGTGGAGGAAACACAAAGTATACTGAGTGAGTAAAGTGTTTTAAAAAAGTGTTCGCAAATTCTTCTGCGCGTTTACGAAAACAACCTTAGCGTACAGCTGTATAAATCTGGAGAATAACCAGCGATTGTTGAAGGCACTCAAAGGCGAAGCACGTGACACTGTGAAGTCGTTGCTCATACATCCCAGGAATGTGAACAACGTAATTGAACAATTACGTTTTAGATACGGCCGCCCAGCACAGCTAATACGCAGCCAGCTAATTAGTATTCGAGAGGTGCAGCCAATTCAGGAGCACAGCATAGTTAAAATCGTGCCATATGCTACACGCGTGAGTAACCTTGCCGCCTTTCTACAATCGGCTAACGGGGAACAGCATTTAGCGAATCCTACACTGATGGAGGATTTCGTCGCTAAACTACCACCAAGCAACAGGGTGGAATGGGCCAGACATGCAGCTACGATTAGGCCTTTCCCGACAGTCGTACATTTTAGCGCGTGGTTAACGGACTACGCCAATGTGGTATGTACGATTGTGGACGTTGATAGTAAGGAGCAAAGGCGTAGAGTGCTGCATGCCAGCATTGACCAGAATAATGAAGGGCGTCACCGAGGTAGCACCAAACAGTGTCCTGCAACGAGTTTAACTTAGCCTCTCCGCTAAAGAGGTGGACAGTCGTACAAAGGCACCGGCTTTGTTTTTCGTGTTTACGAGTTGGCCACATGGCAAGAGTCTGCAATAGGTCCAACGAATGCCAAGTTAATGGATACCGAAAGAGACATCATCGACTCTTACATTATCATGATGCCATGAGTCACAATACACCGCAACCAGCAGGTGATAGAGTGATGAATACTGGACGGATGCCGCAGCCAGCGGATCCTCACACAAGGGCACCGCAGCTAGCGGATGCTCAATCGACGCAACAAAGGAACTTAAGTTGTGTCGATACGGATGGAGAACGTCTACTATTCCGCATATTGCCAGTGACATTTCACCGGGTCAATAAGCGGATCGATACGTACGCGCTCCTCGACGAGTGGTCGTCTGTAACTATGATCGACTACAAGCTACTGCGCGATCAAGATATCAAAGGGGAACACAGGCAACTAAATATATAGTGGTTTGGCGGACGAGCAACCAGAGAGCCGACCACAGTGGTAAGCATGGAAGTTAGTGGAGCGGACAAGCGCAAACGGCATGTGTTGCGAAATGTGTACGCCGTGTCCAACCTCAACTTACCAATGCAAAGCCTGCATCAACGTGACGTCCAAATGTGGGGCAACGGTGCACGTCTTCCAATGAAACCGTATCGCGGGGCGGTACCAAAACTTCTGATTGGACTTGACCATGCGCATCTTGGACAGCCAATGCAAACAAAAAGGTTTGCACCACAGGGACCTTATGCCGCAGCCACCGAACTTGGATGGGTGGTTTTTGGGCCGGCAAGAGATCAACCGACGGCAACGTCATCAAAGTCATGCCCCCTAGCAGTGTCGCAGGAGGATGCAATCCAAAAGATGGTAAACGACTATTTTGATATCGAAAATTTCGGTGTGAAGCTTACGCCACCGGTCGCAGCCAGCGACGATGCACGAGCAGGATACTCGAAGACACCACGGTGAAAATAGGAGGAAGTTACCAGACGGGTTTATTATGGAACCGTGATAATGTTGAATTGCCACAAGGCTATGATATGGCATACAAAAGATTGGTCAACATTGAGAGACAGATGAAGCGTAACGATCAGTTTAAACAAGCCTATATGAAAATTATTGACGATTATGTTCACAAAGGATATGCTCGACGATTGAAGCAGCATGAGGTCGCTTTAGCCAACAGCGACAAACTTTGGTATCTTCCGCACTTTGGAGTTGAAAATCCAAATAAGCCCGGTAAGATAAGACTGGTGTTCGACGCGGCAGCAAAGGTTGGTGATATTTCATTGAATTCGGCATTATCCAAGGGGCCGCAGCACTATAAGTCGCTGCCGGCTGACCAGGGGACACTCTGAACCCTCTTGTTCCATCATCAAATGCAGCTCGCGCTATGCACTCGTTTGTGATAATAGAGATACATTTGAAAAAAAAAAACACAAAACACTTGCCGACGACTCTACGCAACTGCCACAGCAGCCAAGAAAAAATAAATAGTTTCCTCGGTAGGGTTCGAGCTCGTAACAGAAGGAGCTACTTGTCGCTGCCTTAATCCAACAGCCACACCAATTATTAATTTGTATTCAGAAAAAATCGAATTAAAATAGCAGCACAGAAATCAATACAATTGCAATGGGCAGGCAAACACATTGCCTTTAGTCAGCCATACATACATATCCATATGCTAAGTGCATTAAAACCGAAGTCAATCAGCACTGACGTGCATATGTTGTTATTGAAATGCATTTTATACATGGCCACCGTGACTAAGGTCCAAAACAGACTTGGACATGGAACAACAGCAGCAACGGCAGTAACAACAACAACAACAGCAGCAAAGTCAGTAACAACAAAAGTAGCAACGGAAATACCTTTAACAACAAGCTTGCAACCGCATGGAAAAAATAAAACCAAAAAAAAAAAATCATTACAAAAAAAATACGTTGCGGAAAATTAATCTGGTGGAGGAAACAAAAAGTATACTGAGTGAGTACAGTGTTTTAAAAAAGTGTTCGCAAATGTCCATACGCATCACATTAGATGAGTATAGAGCAAGAGGATTAACAGCCAGTGCCCCGGCTGTGAATCAAGAAACCGTTGGAAAAAAGAAACCAAGAAATCGACGCGGCATACAGCTGCGTATTATAAAACGCAAAGCTGAAATATGCGAGGTATTATATATTAGCAACAAGACCCCGACTTGGGCAAACGCGAACAGACTAGCAAGAGAGCTAGATTTCCTCACAGAAGAGGCAAAGCGATTAAAAACATAAAAGAACACCTTCTCCTCAAGACAATAAAACAATTAATAATCACAAAAAAAGTTCCACCGCCAGCGAAAAAACAGCTGCCAAAGCAACAAAGGAGTACCCTGACGACTGCGCTGAGCCACTGTAAACCCCGGCCTGTGCAATGACCTGCACCGGCAACGCTGACCGCTCCAAGGCAGCCAAGTAAAAAATAAAAAACAAAAAAGACAACTCGACAACATTGGCACGAAACAGCAGCAGCAGCAGAAGAAGCAGCCTTAATTAAGATTATACTAATGATTATATTAATGCGTCAAGGTAAAGTAAAACCTAAAAAGTTGTACGATCTATTAGAGAGATCAGTGCTTTGATCGAAGTAGGATTATATAAAATATACACACAAAGAAAACAAAGGCCTTCTGTCAAAATATAATATTAAGATTAAGAAAAATGTATGAAAGTTATCTAACGCAAAATATATAAAATTAGACATGTACATTTCGTATTTGTGGGCAATTCAATATTTAAAAAAAAATTTTTTTAAAATGTTAAATACAAAAATAGATAATAAATAAAACTATGACACAAGTTAATGCTTTATTAGCGTCAATTAGTTAAATTAGTCATGAGTGAAGACAAGATCGATTATTATAACGATCCAAACTTTCGTATGCGAGTCATACAAATTTTGCAAAGACATTGGGAATTCATACGAGTATATGAATTCGAAGATGAATATGTTGAAACATATAGCACAACGACAAGCCCACTGTTTTCATGTTCTAATATAAAGAGGGGAATAGTCTTGTCAACTCTACCATACGTAATCATAAAAACCATTGTTGGTTTGCACAGGTAGATAGGTCGGTATTAAATACATAAATATATTCTATTTTAAAAGCTATATGTTAAGTTTGGTGACTCTAGCTCTTATTGTTGCGGGACGAATTAATTTATCGATTGTTTAGTATTAAGTATATTCTGAAAGTATGTATTTTTGCCCTCCGAATGTACGGGCACACTATATTTGGCTTGTTGCCGGCATTACTTAAATGTTAAGCTCATTATTGTTGTGAGTTCGAAGGCCGTAGGAGGAAAGACTGCGGTAAGATTCTGAGGGAATATATATCTAAGTTCTAACCTATGTAATCCGTTTAGAATAAAACACTTGCACTAGTACGTTTTGCATTACGCTGTCTCTAGTAACATCGGAGTAACATGGCCGGGGGCCAGGCGTAAACTTGCAGTGTTCAAATTACAACTCCACCTTCATTTGGCACGCGACATGATCTTTTATTCGCAGTTCTTATTGTAAGAAACTGCAAGGGCGACTTGCGCTGAAGACAAGACGTGGTGTAACATTGGTGTTACAGTGTGTGTACATAGACACAGCACAGGCAGGGCCTCCACCCAGTTATAGAGTCACCATTCGTACGCAGCCAGCGTAAAATATAGCAGAAACCATCTCCGGGCTGAGTAGGATGACACAACGGTCCCCAGGAAAAGCCCACGCTTAAACGATGGCCAGGAGATAGCCACCACGGCGAGTGGGACGCAGACAAAGCGGAAAAGTAGAATGGTGAGCATTGTATCACAAATGCAAGCTCCCGCTGTTTGCGCACGACAAAGCCCCAGCACCGTGGATGTGGGCACAAGTGTACAACCTGCCGGCACCGTGGCCGCAGGAGTGAGTGCACGAGCCAGCACATTGACAGGAGCGCCAAGCCCAAGCACGCAACTCTCAAGTACGCAAGTCATGGATTTGGTAAAGAGAGTCGCTGTGCTAGAGCACGAGTTGCAGAGGTCAAAAACTGGTCAAGCACATGTGAGTACAGTTACTGATCCCGTCAAGTTGAGTAGTGCTTACGTGAGTGGTACAGCTAACCTGCCGCCATCTTTGATCGGAGCGGCGAGCGGAGAGCCATCGTCGAGTGGAAGTTTGAGTGAAACTGCAATTATGAGTGTAGTCCCAAATTCAAGAGTAAGTTTGAGTGAAACTGCAATTTTGAGTGGAACTACCATTTTGAGCAGATCGCCATCTTTGAGTGAGGCACTGCCTACGTCATTGAGTGGAAATTTGGGAACACAGTTGCAAATAGTAGAACGGGCTACAAATATGGATAACTGATCTACGACGTCAAGCCGCTCGACGCCATATTGCTTTGCAGGCATTGCACAGCCAACGCTCAGCTACACTCCGGCACAGGAGAACCAACAAGCGATAATTTTGGAGCCAACGCAGGCAACTGGGAACTTCGCATGGACGACTCCCAGGAACGATGTATGCCTGCCACGCAAATTACCAGATCTACCCGAGTTTGGAGGCCAACCTGAGGATTGGCCTATATTCTTCTGCGCGTTTACGGAAACAACCTTAGCGTACAACTGTACAAATCTGGAGAATAACCAGCGATTGTTGAAGGCACTCAAAGGCGAAGCACGTGACACTGTGAAGTCGTTGCTCATACATCCCAGGAATGTGAGCAACGTAATTGAACAATTACGTTTTAGATACGGCCGCCCAGAACAGCTAATACGCAGCCAGCTAATTAGTATTTGAGAGGTGAAGCCAATTCAGGAGCACAGCATAGCTGAAATCGTGCCATATGCTACACGCGTGAGTAACCTGCCGCCTTTCTGCAATCGGCTAACGGGGAACAGCATTTAGCGAATCCTACACTGATGGAGGATTTCGTCGCTAAACTACCACCAAGCAACAGGGTGGAATGGGCCAGACATGCAGCTACGATTAGGCCTTTCCCGACAGTCGTACATTTTAGCGCGTGGTTAACGGACTACGCCAATGTGGTATGTACGATTGTGGACGTTGATAGTAAGGAGCAAAGGCGTAGAGTGCTGCATGCCAGCATTGACCAGAATAATGAAGGGCGTCACACCGAGGTCGCACCAAACAGTGTCCAATCTGTAATGGACAACACGCAGTCAGGGACTGCAACGAGTTTAACTTAGCCTCTCCGCTAAAGAGGTGGACAGTCGTAAAAAGGCACCGGCTTTGTTTTTCGTGTTTACGAGTTGGCCACATGGCAAGAGTCTGCAATAGGGCCAACGAATGCCAAGTTAATGGATACCGGAAGAGACATCATCGACTCTTACATTATCATGATGCCATGAGTCACAATACACCGCAACCAGCAGGTGATAGAGTGATGAATACTGGACGGATGCCGCAGCCAGCGGATCCTCACACAAGGGCACCGCAGCAAGCGGATGCTCAATCGACGCAACAAAGGAACTTATGCTGTGTCGATTCGGATGGAGAACGTCTACTATTCCGCATATTGCCAGTGACACTGCACGGGGCCAATAAGCGGATCGATACGTACGAGCTACTCGACGAGGGGTCGTCTGTAACTATGATCGACGACGAGCTACTGCGCGATCTAGATATCAAAGGGGAACGCAGGCAACTAAATATACAGTGGTTTGGTGAAAGAGCAACCAGAGAGCCGACCACAGTGGCAAGCATAGAAGTAAGTGGAGCGGACAAGCGCAAACGGCATATGTTGCGAAATGTGTACGCCGTGTCCAACCTCAGCTTACCAATGCAAAGCCTGCATCAACGTGACGTCCAAATGTGGGGCAACGGTGCACGTCTTCCAATGAAACCGTATCGCGGGGCGGTACCAAAACTTCTAATTGGACTTGACCATGAGCATCTTGGACAGCCAATGCAAACAAAAAGGTTTGCACCACAGGGACCTTATGCCGCAGCCACCGAACTTGGATGGGTGGTTTTTGGGCCGGCAAGAGATCAACCGACGGCAACGTCATCAAAGTCATGCCTCCTAGCAGTGTCGCAGGAGGATGCAATCCAAAAGATGGTAAACGACTATTTTGATATCGAAAACTTCGGTGTGAAGCTTACGCTACCGGTCGCAGCCAGCGACGATGCACGAGCACAGAGGATACTCGAAGACACCACGGTGAAAATAGGAGAACGTTACCAGACGGGTTTATTATGGAACCGTGATAATGTTGAATTGCCACGAAGCTATGATATGGCATACAAAAGATTGGTCAACATTGAGAGACAGATGAAGCGTAACGATCAGTTTAAACAAGCCTATATGAAAATTATTGACGATTATGTTCACAAAGGATATGCTCGACGATTGAAGCAGCATGAGGTCGCTTTAGCCAACAGCGACAAACTTTGGTATCTTCCGCACTTTGGAGTTGAAAATCCAAATAAGCCCGGTAAGATAAGACTGGTGTTCGACGCGGCAGCAAAGGTTGGTGATATTTCATTGAATTCGACATTATCCAAGGGGCCGCAGCACTATAAGTCGCTGCCGGCTGTTCTCTTCAATTTTCGGGAAGGTGCCGTTGGCGTTTGTGGAGACATCCGAGAGATGTTCCATCAAGTGTTGATTCGACCGCAGGATAGATGCGCCCAGCGATTCCTGTGGCGAAACGGCGATGATCGCCGGGAGCCTGATGTTGATGAGATGAGGGTAATGACGTTTGGAGCAGCATGTTCGCCAAGCGCCGCACACTATGTGAAGACCTTGAATGCCCTGCAGTTTCAGAATTCAGACCCTCGCGCGGTTAAAGCTATTCTTGAATGCCACTATGTGGACGACTATGTGGATAGTTTTGATAGTGAAGGCGAAGCCTTCACCATATCGACAAGAATAAGAGAAATACATGCAAATGCTGGATTCGAATTGTGCCAGTTTACTTCCAGTTCGCCAACTGTAGCTGACGCGCTGGGCCAACATGGGGCTGCGAGGAGCATCGTATGGGGCGAAGCCGAAGAAAAGATTCTAGGCATGTGTTGGCAACCAGCCACGGACGATTTCAAATTCAACATGAAGTACCTCAAAGTACCCCGATGTGTGCTAAATTTGGAGCGAATTCCTACGAAGAGGGGAATTCATGAGCTTGATCATGTCAACATTCGATCCTCTGGGATTTCTTAGCTGCCTCATGATAACTTGAAAGTTACTAATGCGTGAGATTTGGCGACGAAATTTGCAATGGGATGAACCATTACCAGATGAGATCGCCCGGGCCTTTAGCAAATGGTTTCAGGATATGAACGTGGAAGGATTTCGGAGCTCGCGCCATTAGTTCGGCCCAACACCTGTGCGGGCAATACAGCTGCACGTTTTTGTCGATGCTAGCCAGTCAGCATTCGCAGCCGTGACTTACTTGAGGGTCACCTACGACAACAACGACGTGCGAGTATGCTTCGTATGTGCCAGGACGAAGTGTGCCCCAATGAAGACGATGTCAATTCCACGTCTGGAATTGCAAGCAGCCGTGTTAGGAACGAGGCTGATGGACACTGTCAAAAAGGAGCACAGTATAGCGATCAGTGACGCTATACTATGGACTGACTCCAAAACTGTGCTGCTTTGGATAGGCAGCACCCACCGTCGATATAAGCCGTTCGTCGGAAATCGAGTGGGAGAAATTTTGGAGTTAACAAAGGTTTCCCAATGGAGATGGGTACATACTGCTGAGAATGCAGCATACGACGCAACGAGGCCGCATTGCCACGTAGACCTCAGCCTACGGTCACGATGGTTAGACGGGCCAACATTTTTGCGGCAGCCGGAAAGCAACTGGCCGCAGTCCGAACCGGGCACGGAACACTCATCCTACGAAGATGAAGAAGAGATGCCGAGTGAATTGGCCTTAGTTGCAGCAAATACCTTTTTCATTTCATTTCAGAGATTCTCTAGCTACAGTCGGCTGGTGAGGACGACGGCTTGGGTTTTAAGGTTCACGCGCTGAAGCCGTGGACAGAGGACTGAGCTTAAGAGATTCGACCTCACCGCGACGGAGTGTGAGAACGCTGAAAACTTGCTGATACGGCGAGCGCAATGCAAAGCGTTCCCTGACGAAGTTCGAGCCTCATACAATGAAGAATCAGTCGGTCATCGAAGCAACATACTTGGATGACAATGGAGTCTTGCGTGCGTATGGCAGGATCGATGCCGCACTGTGTATACCGCATAGTGCGAGAAGGCCAATAATATTGTCACACCGGCACGCACTGATGGAACTGATTGTGTATCACTACCATGTGAAAATGAAGCATCAAAACGTGGATGCAACGATAGGCGACATCAGGACCAGATTTTGGATAACAAAGCTGCGTCGACTGTTGCGTACAGTAATATCTGGATGTAGTGTGTGCAAACTACATAGAGCGCAGCCAGCGCCACCTATAATGGGTCCTTTGCCAAAGGACAGACTGGAGGCCAATGGATGGCCATTTAAGTTTACAGGTCTGGACTATTTTGGACCACTCCTTGTGACGATCGGACGTCGAAAGGAAAAGAGATGGGTCGCCTTGTTTACGTGTCTGACGACAAGGGCCATACATTTGGAGCTGGTACATGACCTGTCAACTGATTCCTGTATAATCGTAATCACGAACTTTCTTTGCCGTCGCGGACCTGTACTGAGGTTGCGCAGTGACAACGGAAAGAACTTTGTTGGGGCCAACAGAGAAGCCAAAAGGCTAATAGATGTATTCGAGCCGGAGAAGATTCAGGGTGAGCTAACTTTTAGAGGCATTGAATGCCTCAACTGCCCAGCGAACCCAGCTGAAGGGAGAGCCTGGGAAAGGATGGTGCAGTGTGTCAAGAGAGTGCTACGCCACACAGTAAAGCAAGTGGCACCAGAGCAACACGTACTGGAGAGTTTCCTGATTGAGGCCGAGAACGTTGTGAATTCTCGCCCACTTACCCACTTGCCGGTGTCTGTGGACCAAGAAGCCCCCCTAACACCGAACGATCTACTCAAAGGAGTGGCCAATCTGCCTGACACGCCCGCTATTCACGAGCAGCCGAACGACAGATGCGTCACGAGGAAGCAGTGGCGCATGGCGCGGCTGTTACGAGACCGTTTTTGGAAGCGGTGGGTCTTAGAGTACCTGCCTACACTTGTGCGACGCGTGAAATGGTGTGCGCGCGTTGAGCCGATACGCCATGGTGATATGGTGTTTATATGCGACCAGGCCGTGCCACGCAGAGAGTGGCGAAGGGGCATAGTGGAGGAGCTCTACCCTGGACTAGATGGAGTGCCTCGACGCGCCAGCATCCGCGTAGCAGACAACAACCGAGTGCGACTGATGACTCGTCCCGTGGCTAAACTAGCCATACTGGATGTGAGTGAAGCAGGGCCTTCACGGGGGCGGGGATGTTGCGGGACGAATTAATTTATCGATTAGTATTAAGTATATTCTGAAAGTATGTATTTTTGCCCTCCGAATGTACGGGCACACTGTATTTGGCTTGTTGCCGCCATTACTTAAATGTTAAGCTCATTACTGTCGTGAGTTCGAAGGCCGTAGGAGGAAAGACTGCGGTAAGATTCTGAGGGAATATATATCTAGGTTCTAACCTATGTAATCCGTTTAGAATAAAACACTTGCACTAGCACGTTTTGCATTACGCTGTCTCTAGTAACATCGGAGTAACATGGCCGGGGGCCAGGCGTAAGCTTGCAGTGTTCAAATTGCAACTCCACCTTCATTTGGCACGCGACACTTATTACTGCCGAGGCACTAGTCGGGAGTTCCCCACTAGGGGATACCCTGAACCCTCTTCTTCCAACATCAAATGCATATATATATTCTATTTTAGAACCTATATGTCAAGTTTAGTGACTCTAGCTCTTATTATTTACCAAAATTGCCCAAAAAACAGGATATCAATATCGATTTATATTGATTGTATGGAAACGGAATAAGTTATCGATTATCGGAAACAAATTCGATCTGCGCGGGCCCTAGGAGCACCTACATCTAAAATTTCATGTCTCTAGCTCTTATAGGTTATACATGGCTAGATCGACTCGGCGATTGCTGCTGATCAAGAATATATATACTTTATGGGGTCGGAGATACTTCCTTCTGCCTGTTACATACATTTGGATTTTGCACAAATACAAAATACTCTTATACCCATTTTTAATGGGTTCGTGGTATAAAAAAAATAAATATACAAAATAGCCTGATCAGCCAAAACACAAAATTCCACCCGCAAGTATAGAAGAAAAATGGAAAAACGTTTGTATGAAACTTTTTTGTTTACCATACGATTGGCCTCAAACTCAATTTCAAAGTTCCTTGTTCAAATTTATTTGAGGGGTGTTTCATACCTTTCCAAAAATATATTCCTCCTTTGTGGAAAAGGGTGGTAATAGATTTGGTGGCTGACGTTTCGCGCTCAAATTCACTTTCAAAGCTCTATTTGAAAAATCATTTTAGACGTGTTTCACATTTATCGCAAAATCTAAACTCCTTCGGTAGAAGGATTTACTCCGATTTACTTTAAACTTATTTTTAAAGCTCCACATAAGAACTTAATGAATACGTGTTTCAGCAATTTGGAAAATTCCACCCACAACACTGGTTTATTAGCGAAAAACGTCGTTATGAAACATTTTTGTTATCCATCGGAAAAGCTCTAAGAATATAATGAATACGAGTTTCAGCGATTTGGGAATTTCCACTCGAAACAGTGGTTAAATGACGGAAGGCGTTTGTATGAGAGTAGTTTGTTTGGGGTCCGCTCAGTTTCAAAATCATTTTCAAAGCTATTCGAGAACATTTTACATTTTATAACATAAGTGCCACGGGCAAGGCCGGGCTATACACGTTAGTATATATACATATATATATTTATAAACAAATTTTTATATTTTTTTTTTAAACTTTTACACTTTCAAAAAATATACAATAAATTAAAAGTAACTACAGTATATTACGTTATTCCTCTAAAATGGGAGGTGTAGTGTGTATGCCTTAAAATAACACCCTATATACAAATATAAGGCATGCGGCCCTTTGTCGCAAACAATAACAATTATATATTAAACAAGCCCAGATCCACTTTATATATCGGCTCTGGATTATATAGAGCAGTGCAGTTACTAGCCTCTCTAGCTGACCGTTTATGCTAACGCTGCACATCCCACACTCCGTCTGAGTGCATTTCATGAGCAACATGAGCATATGCTCACTAACACAGGCATATGCAAGCTACTCACTCTCCCTCTCTTTGTAGCTGTTAACCAATAACAGCATAAGTGTATATATGTATCCATAGGCTAAGTGCATTATATTTATATTGAATAAAGACAATTCTAAAATCGAAGTCAATCAGCACTGACGTGCTTATGTTGTTATTGAAATACATTTTATACAATATACGAATCTAGAGTAAAGCTTTCACTTTTGCTCTTATTATTTAGCCAATTTGTTCAGATTGTTTGAAATGCAAAAATGTTCGTACACAATTAAATTGTTTGATGCGAAAGGCATCAGCAAAAATTAGTGAGGGCGCGATGCACAAGCAGAAATATGCAGCAACACACACGCAAACTAGTGTATGCACGAGGGAGCGCCCAAACGAAAGCCGCGTTCAATAAATGCACTAATTAACATACTTACGCTGTCAAAAAAACACGATGTCATTGAAAAATACCTAGTCCCAACGGACGCAGATAGCGCTAGTAGAAGATTTGTGGCATTTATTATTATTACAAATTTGTCGGATTATTCTCTTCATATAACAAGTTTATGTAATAAGAATGTTAAATTCGAACGGACGCCTATCAGCTCGGTAATTAATTGGGCCATCATTACTACAACACCCTGCCTTTAGCGAACAATTTGTCATTATTGCCGACGCAAGTAAGCAAGCGTGCGGAGCAGTTCTTACACAAAAACACAATGGTAGACATCTTCCAGTAGCATACGCCTAAAGTTTTAAAAGTCATTGCAAGATAACATAACAATAATAAAAATAAGTAATAGAATTTACCAATGCCCAAGAATTTACTATGCAAGGTTTATCAAGTTATTAAGAAGGACAATATACGGAAAATAGTGACCTTGCGATTAACACCTTTCACATGTTTACTGAACATGATAAACAATTGAGAGGGGTTCTAGTCGGGAGCTTCCGAACGACAATATAAACACTAAGATGAGTAGCGTCCATACATTTGCATGCGACGCAAAATTTCTAGCCTGGCTTCCTAAACTGGCAGTTACGATTTCGCACGACTTGCCAGCCGACTGTCTGTTCGAATGCCGAAGTCGCGGATTGCTGTGCTGACACGAGCAACAAAGTTGGTCGCCAGCCTGCCTTTAGCAAAGTTGGTCGATGGTGCTTTGCGTCGCTTCGTTTCCGAAGTACATTGAGCAAAGTTATGAACTTACGAGCGATGCAAAGCTTTCTAGCGCTGATCATTATCTAACATATGAATGCATGTTTTGTAGGAAATATGTATTTTTAAGTCGATGCAAATATTTACTTATACAACTTCTTGTTTTTGAGCCGTGTCACGAATGGCGGAGCTGGACAAGTTGTCTACAAGAGCGAAACCCTACCAAAGCCTGATCACATGCGTTGCCACACAGGCGGTACATTTAGAGCTATTAAAGAACTTAAAGGGTTCATTTTGACTCGTTGCCGACCTTCAAGAATGCGAAAAATTTGGTAGGTGCCAAGAATAACGAGCGAATAGTAAACTGAAATGTTACATACCACTGTTTTTCGCCAACTTTACATTGTTGCGGGTGAAATCTCAAAATCACTGATACACTTATTTATAACGCTTTTAGTTAAAATTTCAGCCAAAATTCCAGTTGGAATTTAAAAATATACGTATTAACTTATTTTTTAGTTAGTTTAGTTCTGGGTATAAATTTGGGACCCATTCGACAAAACTTAAAACTTCGACCTTACGACCTTTAACCGTACAATTTTCGAGAAGTATGAAACACGTCTCAAATAAGGTCACTCCAGTAAAAATTTCAGCATCATAGTTCTTACAGTTTAAGCTGTAGGTTGATCACCAATCAGTCGACCCTCATGAAAAACAGTTTTAGGCATCGAAATTATTTTAAAAATACTTACACAATAATATCCATCGATTTTGTCCACAATTACACAAATATATGATTTACACTGAATTAGTATATCTCGGAAATCAAATAAGAGATAGTCCCTTCTTATATTTTTTTTCAAAAAGGGGATCTTTTTGCGGTTGTCAAGCAGGCCTCCATCAACTATTGGAAACCTATAAGTGTAAATGAAAATTATACGTTACGACTTAAAGACGTTGTGAGCTAAGTTTAAAAAATCATATTATTCTTGAATATACATAAAAAACTACTAAGAAAACAGTTCGCCCGAAATACGCTATATGCAGTTGTAACGACCTGCTGAAGTTTTCATGAAAAAAGATGCCCCTTACTTTCTAAAGAAATCCATGAAAAGAATAAACTCAACTTTATAGTTAAAAACAATTTAATACTTTACATTTCGTTTGACCTTCAAAGAATTTGTTCTTTAGTAGAGCGTTGTGGGAGTTGCCATACTCCGCTCATTCTCAAGCCTATCACGTTCTTGTCGGCGATAACAAAGAGCGGTTAGGTTTAAATTAATAAACAGAGTGAAGCACTGTTTCCGTTACCAAATTTAACATGTTTTTAAAAAATGGACCTGAGCATGGAGCCCGTCAATGCTATTTCTAGCATGATAATATCTTTGAGTGCTTGGTGTTCTCTAAGGACAATGGGCTGGCAAAGCAATGGCAGAATAACTTACATTTTCGATGTGACCATTAAAGAAAAGGTTTTTAAGAGGGACCAATCGAATGTGCGAATCTTAGCTCCGTTATAAGCCGAAGGATCCACGGAGCTTGGGACATGTATTCGGATTTAGCGAAAACTAAGACGCTCATTTTGCCAATAACAAAATTTTCTGGAGTAAGTATAGCCAGGTCCACAAGGTTAGGGGCTCACAGACACAAGCACGTTTCAATCATATTGTGTACAGCTACCACGCAAGTTTGCTTGTGGTTGCAAACCCTGCTCTCAGGTGATGTTGCCAGATGCCTCTGATAAGCCACTGCTGAAGCGAGCTGCGTTTTGTTAACTTCCTTGTGCGCTGCTTCAAATTTGTTAAGGACCTTAATTGCTTTAACAAAGTTTTTTCGTTATCACTATACATGTATTGACCAATAAACATCTGCAAAACGCGTTGTTGATAAGCGAGTGACTGCTTCTAAATGCACAGCTACGGTGGCTATGCATATAAAAATAACATGTATCTTTTGTAAGTGCTTGTCCCGCGTTAGCGCCCAATCTTAAGACCTACTCTTCGCACAACGAATGAACGCATTGACTATTGGCGCAGAAAGGGCCTCATTATTTGCGTGTTCAATTTCCGGGTCTAGGTGACAAATTTGGTGTTCCTAGCTCTTAGGCTCCGATATAACACTATCTATTTTATATTTATTTTCGATAAGCATCGAGTTATCGATGATATTGAACAAATTTTATATTTTTAAGCATTAGAAGGCCTACGTTCAACATTTCTCTCCTTGCTTTCTCTTTAATATCGACGAGTTCATACAAAATGACAGGCAGACGAATAAACAAACGGACGGCTATTGTTGCTGCTCAAGAATATGTACACTTTACGGGGTCGGAGATGCCGTCTTCTGCATGTTATAAACACTTGCACAAAACCATAATATATTCGTTGGGGTATTCCTCAGCTATAAGCTATACAATTTTCAACAGAACTATTTTTTCAATAACGAGTACAAACTTTTCATCGATAAAAATCGATACCGAAATCTTGTTTTGGGCACCAATATCTTAGCCATTGTTTGATACGCACTACAGCTCCGATATTATGGATCTGCTGCAAGCGAATAAACCTCAATATATTATGCGAACTGAGTTTCTTAATGTCACGTATGTTGTATAACTTGACGTGTTTCTAATAAAAAAAACTTACCTTAAATTTAGTTTAAATGATTTGCATTTAATTTGCATATCCAAAAGATTGTCATTTTCCATTATTTTCTCATCCGCATTATCATCTTCCACAAATGGAGATACATTAAATAAAGCCTTTAATCTATCATAAATTGTAATATCAAGCTCTGTAGTGCAGTCGTCTAAAGTGCATTCAATTTTATTGCTACTTTTGTTGTGGTTTTGTTTAAAAAGATACGACGATATATGAGAGAGAATAACTTCGGGTCGAGTGTGATATCCATCACTGCAATTCTAAAAATTTGATATAATGTTATTATTAAATTTTAATTATTTACAGTTTGAAAATATATCGCGACTAACGTGTATTCCCCGGCCTCACCGGGTATAAGGCGGAAAATTTAAATCTACAATCTTGATTTCGACTTCTATTTAAAAGTCCTTCAAAGAATCACTAAAATCAAGAGCCATACGAAAATTGTGACGCACGTCTCAAATAAATTTTCACAAAGATTTTTGAAAAAGATTTTGAAACCAAATGAATGGTAAACAACCATACCATAATCACGGAAGAATAGACGGGCATGACTATATTAACTCGTTTAATGCTGTTGATATGGGTCAGAGATGTCTCCTTCTATGCGTAACAAATTTAAAAATAATAATTGTTATACCCCAACGCTTATTAAAAATTAGCTAGGGGTACTAAATTATTTACTACTGGGCTGGGAGTTAACGTTTTAACGGTTGATATATTTATATAACTTTGACTGTTATCTTCACAAAAATACAAATCAAATTACGAGGTATGCGCCTATTTCAGGAAAGCATTTGTATACATCATTTCCAGAATAGGTTTCCTCTAATTTAAAAAGCAGAATTATAAAAGTTCTGTTTACTTTTTCAAAGACTGTTCACGTTACTGATGTATCATGTATTGGTTGTCAACGATCTGATGTGGATAGGATTTTTTATAAATGTAGGGAGCATTGTAAATACTCTAAGTGCCGAATCAACTTAATATATTAAACAAAAAAAATAGACAGACTTTTATAGAGTATAGCTATAAAACAGAGACTAATTCGCATAGACGGACAAACTGACACGCGCACATTGCTATATTGACTCGCCTTTTGACACTGATCAAGAATATATACACTTTATAGAGTCGGCGATGTATCTTTCTATGCGTTACACATATAAAGATAAATTTATAATACCCTCTGAAAGGGTATAAAAAATGTTCTTTACCGGCTATTTGTAGCACTTAAGTGATAATTTTCCGATCGCCGGTTGCAATACAAACTTTTCAGTTTACTGTCATTTTGACTGATACTAAACTTAATAATTAAATAATATAAATACTCACTTTTTTCCGGTCGAACAAAATTAAGTGATTGTTGGCGTTGTCAAAGACTTCACTGAAGTCCAACGTTGTTGCTGATAATGTTGTCTTAAGAGACAATTCATTACAAAATCTTTGCTGATTTCCGTTGACTAATAATGATGAAACTCTCAACAACAGATAGTTATTATTGGGTATTGGAATATAACATTCCTCCACAACGTTTTCCTTGTTTGTTGCTTGAAAAAAAATATTGGCAATTTCCAAATAGTTCGAGAAACTTTCATTATTGTATGTGCAATTTGGCTGAATATCATTTGTATTATTTTCGAACAGAATATCATTATGTAGGATAACCCACACAATTTTAAATATTTGCAACTTAAACTTTAAAATCTCCCCACATTTTTCATCGGATTCCTGTTTTATCTGAGCATTGCTACACGACGTAGTTATGCTGTTTGTAGATGTCGAGGACATAACTGTTTCGCTTTTTTTTGACATTTTATCATGATACATATGTTGAGGGTTCCTATAAACATCTGCTTCAGTACACCAATTCTTGTCTTTCTCCACAATGCCAGTCATTTTTGTGTTGAATGGTGCATTTTTAATTTCAGTTGTCAAATCAGAATATTTTTGTTTTATTCTTTCTTTTGGGCGCACTTTATCAAATCCTTTGAAAATACGCATTAACAGATGTGTTTGGCGAGGGGTTAACATAAAATAAATGTCGCCCATTAGAACTTCTAGGTTAATTTTTGGACCAGATACGTTTTCAGTTTGTTTCACGCTTATCTTAAAATTTTGACATCCCTTAAATTCCACAATTTTGCAAAGTTGCCCAACAGACACCATCCCTGCTTTATTACTTTTCCTGTCAAATATTTCTGAAGTATAAATCGTTAATTCATCGGTAACTAAATTATGTTTAGCAATCATCGGTAATGATGTGAAATTAGAACCTTGATTGGTGCTATGGTTATTGCCTCTTGATTCTTCATTTGAAGAAGCATAAGTTCCATATCCAGTTTGATTTTTATATTCGATATGATTTGCTTTAAATGATAAAATAAGTTGTCTGGCAGACTTAGGCAAATTACATTCAATGTTAATCGTTGTATTAGTTAAGTTTGCATGTATACGATTTAGAACTGAAAAAAAAAATTATTATAAAATATTTATTCAAAGTTTATTTATGATAAGATTAATATTGCAATCTAGGTAGATCAGCATCATTAATATATTTGATCGCGAAAATTCTTTTTATTTTATTGCAATGATAATTACAAAAAAATTAAAACAAATAAATGAAGCCCATTTATTTGTTTTAATTTTTTTATAATTATCATTGCAAATAAAATGGGCTCCATTTATTTGTTTTAATTTTTTTATAATTATCATTGCAATAAAATAAAAAGAATTTTCGCGATCAAATATATTAACATAAGTCTTGCACGAGTTGCAAGCTCAGCATTATACTGCACGGCCTCCGGTGTTGCAGCATAGTGTCAGAAAAACAATACGCAAGTTACATTGTGCAAGCTAGAAACGAACAGATTCCTTTAAAACAAAAACTTTAAATAAATTAACGAGCCCAAGACAACCATGAGCTAAACTGAGACAAAAATACAGGTCAGCTTTGGGCATAAGCTTCATAAGCAACCTCTACATTGGCATTGCACTTATAGTGCTGACACAGCGTTATCGCTTATGATGAGTCGGCTTTCTAGATGTAGCTTTATACTTCTTCGTATCTTATGCCTTTTTGCTAGTTTATGTCTCAGCTCGCTTGTAGTTGTAGTTGCAATATTGTTTTGGTACCATAAGTTGATACGCGACCTATCAACAAACTTGCTTCGGCTCTTGCCATTAAATCATTCGTTTCATTGCTGAGCCCCATGCTCAGCATTTTACACAAGTGAAAGCCACTGGTATACCAACAAAATTAGATTAAGCAGGACGATAAAAGCTAAGAGATTTCTTAAAAAAACAAGGGGTTGATATCGATTTATTTTGATTGCTTGATAAGTTTTCGATTATCGGCAACAAATTCGTACTGCGCGAGCACTACGAAGAGCTACGTTCAATTTCTAATTTCTACCCCTTATAGGTTCTGAGAAAGTAGAAAAATTTGTTAATCTTTGTCACTTCATTTATTTTCCTATGTCAGTGTGAAGGGAAGCGGAAAAACAGTTTCGGTGTTGCCGTTTATATAATTTACTTCACTTAAAAATAATCGAATTAGCAGTTTTGACCCATTAGAGTGACAGACGACATTGGGGAATTACTTTGCAGCCTACAGAAACTAAAAGTGGCAGAACGTTCACAGCCTGACATGTAGAGCAATGGCAGCGGGCACTGCATTGGAGGTTCAAAAGGACGACGTTAATCGGAAAATACAAGAGCTCACAAGCCAAATATAATATATATTTCAGTAGCAGAAAATGAGACGCTGAAAGCGGCTGTACTCTAAGACGAAACTCTCGATTTTTGACCGAAGCGGCAATAAAGGGGCCTTTCGCCATTATCAGGCGGTGCAGATTTTCATGGGGCACAGGTATTAACACGCTATCATCATTTGGCGCAAAATGGTATTTTGACGATTATAGCTTTCCTAATGATGACAAGCGAATTTTTTTACCTTTTCATTTGAATAGGCATCTTTATTCCCTTCTATTATGGGTTGAATTATCTAATACAAAATTTAAGTATTACATCCCAAAACAGAAGCTGAGTTGGCTAGAGAAAACAATAGACAAATAGTTGTATTACTCGACAGCAATACCAACATTTCATTTTCGTTGAGAAAAAAACTAAGCTAATTTAATTCGCAGCACAGACACTCAGCTGTATACAACCTTGGAATGTATTGAAGTCATATTTGCCTTATTTTATATTCTATCGTTGGAGTTTCCAATTTGCGTCTTCTATGTTGCTTAACCAAATTAAAAGCTTATTGTCGCCAATTTGTTCCTTATTCTATTGTACTGTAGTTTAATTGATGATTATCCGGGTATACTATATAAGTTATAACATTGATTAAAAGAGTAAAAAGGTTGCTTCTGGTTTGCATATCTTTTATTCAATTTTTTTTAAATTTGAGATTCGATTCAGTTTTTGTAAAATATTCATTTTTAAGATTTTTATCTTAAGCATCTTGGCTCAATTTGGTTATCTTAACTATACATTTTAAATCGCAAGTGTGATATGCTAACGGTCTTGTAATTTCTTTTGTATGCATATTGTAAAGGTTTTGCATAACTTCACAATACACTTTTTTTTTAATTTTTGTAATTTTCCTAATCTAACTTATTCGGAATAATGGATGATTTGTAGTCGAGTTCTTCACAGAACATTCGCAGTGTTGTTGGTATTATGAAGACGTCTTAGCAGTTCTTTTAATCAGAGTATGTGGTCAACGTCCATTTTTTTAGTGACACTAGTTGAATTTTGTATAGCGCCTCTTGACAAATAAGTCCTCTTAATATCCGTCGACTAAATATAGTTGTATTTAATAAATCAAAAAGATGAATTTTTCCGATACAATAGATTTCCCAAGCAGGTGTCTGTTAATAGCGCCATCTTTGTTCATTATCGTTAATAATATCCTTACTTATGATTTTTATTAAAGTTTGGTTTGTGATTGTTGGTCGTTAAACGTTAAGTCGTAGAATGTTAAAATTCAAGCGCAATTTATTTTCTTTAATCTTTAATTTCATCTTCCGAACCCTACTTATGTACTCTTATATGGCATTCTGGAATATAGTGTGTTGAAATATATTCTTGTAAATGGCACCTATGTATGTATATATACTATGTATACGTGTATACTAGCGAATAAAACACGACCTTGCCCGAGGCACGTAAGTTATAAAATCAATGTTCTCAATAAGCTTTGAAAATAATTTTGAAACTGATCGGACAGTAAACCAACAACTTTCATACACACGTTTTCCGCCAATTTACCACTGTTGCGAGTGGAATTTCCCAAATAGCTGAAATACGTATTCATTATATTTTATGTATAGTTTTGAAAATAAGTTTGATGCAAATCGGACGCACCTTATATCGCAAAACGTCACTAAATAAATCTTTGAAATGCACTTTCCAATAAAGGAGTTTACATTTTGCGAAAAATCGCAAAAGATTTTTCATGTAGACCCTTGGAAATGAATTTGAGGGCGAAACATCAACCACTAAATCTCTGACCACTATTTCCACCAAGGCGGGATGGATTTTCCAAAAAGTGCGAAACACCCCTCAAATGAATTTGAAGAACGAATTTTGAAAATGAGTTTGAGGCCGATCTACAGTGAAAATTTCAGCTTCTTAGCTCTTACGGTTTGGGCAGTTCATTGATCACCAAACTGTCAATCAGTCAGTCACTCAGGACAATCAGTTTTATATAAAGAGATTTATTTAAAAATAAAAACTATGAGTGTAGCAAAAGCCTATTGAGTTTCGAACAACACGGTGCTAAATTTTTCGGCCATAATCACTATAATAGGTTTCTCTTACATCGAAAAGACCAACTAAAAGTACTTCAACAGGAGGCAAGGAAGCATGACTCTGATAGAGTATAAAGATGATGTTCAGAAGCCGCGGTCCTTGAGGTTGAGCTTATTTCCAGCCCATCTTCAGGATTTGCCAACCGCGTTTACCCTTGTAAGAGAATCAGAGAGCAGCAACGAGAGGGGCGTACGCATTGCAACTAACTCATATTTCCGCAAAGAAAAGGATCTGAAATTTGGGGCCGGCCGATAACAGACGCGTGATTAACCTAAAGATGGCGGTAAATAAAAAAACATCCTCCTTTCTCAAAAAAACAGCACACAAGGAGTTAAGCAACAAGCTCCTGGTAGCAAGAAGTCGCCAATGTAGCCTCCAGGCTTAAGGTCGACTCATCCTGCACCATTAGTTCATGGTTCATGGTTGTGACGAAACTCATATCAAATGCTATTTTCACGCATATGCAGGTAGGAGCAAAGCTGAACATGTATTCCAATTCTGTAGATTATGGTGTGATGACGTCAATTATACTCGTGTGCTGGATATTGTGACACCCTACTCTGGGAGAGCAGAATTCAATTAGATGATTTGGACCACTTTTCAATATGTCCCCATTGAGGTAACGAATTTTGTTAAAAATAAATCAAAGTGCGAAATTTATTCGGTCTTCTAGATAACCTTAAATTAACCCTACTCGTATTGTTGATAATAAAATCTGCGAACATTAAAGTAACAGCGGAAAGTTATTGTCTTCCGCAAGTTAAATGGGCGAACCATTACAGATCGGTATCCCATGCCAAGTATCCTAATTTTATAAAAATATAGGAAAGCCCAAATACTCAACGACCGTAAATCATAAATTTGGTTACCACCAGATTTATTTAGCAGAACTAGATCCTGAGAAGATTTTCTTTTCAGTAAATTGAGGGAAGTATGTATTTTTCCGGTTGGCGTTCAAATATTCCAAAAACCAAGTGACGATGTTCTTACTGAACAAATTGGCAGAACATTCTATGTATAAGTTTGCGATCTCAAATTTTGTTTACAAAATGAATCAAACCACGTCACACATCAACTGCGTTGTAAAGAGCTTTTGTGACGCAAACACGAGGGTGTCCAAGGGAAAACCACACTTTTTAAGGAAAGTTTGGAGAATTTGGATTTCATTGTCACTAAGGCGGGATTCATTGTCACAAAATAAGTGTTTGTGATAGGAAGGCCTGCCTCCTTTTAAGGCATAGTTTGATGCGTCAGTGAATAGTTAATGGTTCAGTGAACTTGGACAAGTCTTCGCAAATGAGACAATTTTTTACTCTATTGAAGGCTTCTTTTTGTTTTGCACATAAGTTAATAAAAGAGACTTTTTTATACCATGAACACATTGAAAGTGGTTAATAAAGGGAATAGTGTTTTTGTTCAAATGTATGAAACAGGCAGAAGGAACAACTCTGACCTCATAAATTATATATGTTCTTGATCAGCATCAACAGCCGAGGCATATACAAGGATCTTAGAAGCTATAAATGCAAGAGACTTGAAACTAGCTGTAGGTCTTCCTAGTCCATGCGCAGTACGAGTTTGTTTCTGATAATCGATAAAATACTCCGTTTACAAGCGATCGATAAAAATTTATATTAAAATCCTGTTTTGTGAGCAAATTGTGTAAATAATAAGCGATAGAGTCACCAACCTTCAGTTTTTCCTACTAGAATAGTATATGTATGTCCAGTATCTCTCATTTCGCCACCACCCAGCTATCACAATAGAGCGATAAATCAAGGTCATAGCCCTACTTATATTGCCCATCAATTTAAGCTTAATTGTAATGCTAATTTACTTTTTGAAAATACACAAATATTTAATGGTACAATAAGATGTACTTTAGAAGATTTCATTAAGATCGGTTAAGAAACACAAAAGTTATGTGTTTTGGATGCGCACGTGTTAGATGCAGCTTGCGCAAATTGCAATACCTCTTTTTATATATATTTTTTTTTTGTATGCCGATGCAACGTACTGCATCCCACCTCCCACCGAACCGACCGAGGAACGCAGTCGTGAAACGTACGACACGAAATGCAATGAAAATATGAAAAAAAAAATTATAATAAAAAAAAAAAAGATACAAACTACAAGTATGTGTTCAAATACAATTACAAATAAAAATAAGACTATCTACTTGCTAAATAGTAAAACTTTATATGAGGAAGAGAAGACTTTGAGTTATCAGTAGATAGTAGTCATCAGAGCATAATTAATTGAAAAAAATTGAACTGATAGGGGTACAACATTACATGTTAGTTTGGAAGGGATAGATACATTCAATTGGCTAGTCAACACAGTAATTTCACCAGTAATTAATTTATGAATAAATATTACACCCAACATGGTTCTACGATTAATCAAAGAAAGAAGGTTAATTGTTTGCAGTCTGCTGGAGTATGACGGTAACCGCACACGAGGATTCCAATTTAAACCACGAAGGGCAAACAACAAGAATTGATTCTGATCAGATTCAATTCTGTCCTGATGGATAGAATATCGTGGTGACCAGATACATGAGGCATACTTAAGAATAGGTTGTACCAAAGATATATAAATTGTTTTTGTCGTGTACGGGTCGTATAACTCCTTCGACCATCGCTTGATGAAACCCATAACTATTCTGGCCATATTAACCACGGTCTTAACAAGAATCGAATTTAAGTTTATGATCAAGGATGTCACCGAGATCACTAACTTCATTAGAAGAACTTTTAACACGCTGGAGCGGTAACCTATCAAGGATGTAAAAAACCAATTGAAGAGGGCTTCTATAAAGCATTTTCAGTTTAAAAGGTTGGTAAGAGATAAAATGATGCAGTGTGGACATAGGCACAACAAAATCTAAACTAACGAGAGAGAATAGCCGAATCGATTTAGCCAAGTTCGTCTGTCTGTCTGTCCACATGCATGAACGCAAGGATATCCGGAACTTTAGAAGCTAGAAACATGAAATAAGATATAGGTCCACCTAGCGCCTGCGCAGATCGAGTTTGTTTCCGATAATCGACAACTTACTCCGTTTCCAAGCAATCTATAAAAATCGATATCAAAATCCTGTTTTAAGCAAGTTTGGTAAATATTAAGAGCTAGAATCAACAAACTTGATATGTTGCTTCCAGAATATTATATATATATCAGGTATGTTCAATTTTATACTTATCGTCACCTCCCCGCTACCACCCCATAGCAATAAATCAAGTTAATAACCCAACTTTTGTTGCCCTCTAATTTAGGCCACAATTTTAAGGCAATTGGCTTTATTTTATAGTACAATAATATATACTGTAGAAAATTTCATTCAAATCGGTTTTTATTTTGTTGTTCGGTAGTTTGATTGCGCATGTGTTTGCGACGCAAATGCCAAGAATACCTGTATACATGTACACACACACATTCATGCGCGTCTGTTTCGAATTCTATTAACAGCATTGCAATTGCGATTGTTTTCTGTGCCGCTCTTTTAATTCCTTTTTTCACATTAATGCTTAATTATTGTTGTACCCGTTGAGTAGATGTATATCAAGTGGTCCCCTGCCGATGATACTGTTTTTTATACCCTGAACCCATTAAAAATGGGTAAAAAGGGAATATTGTATTTGTGCAAAATGCAAATGTATGTAACAGGCAGAAGAACGCATCTCCGACTCGATAAAGTACTTATATATATTCTTGATCAGCATCAATAGCCGAGTCGATTAAGCCATGTCCGTCTGACTGTCTATGCGTCCGTCTGTCCGTATGTGTGAACGCAAGGATCTCAGAACCTATAACTGGTAGAGACAGAGAAATTTTAGCTGTAGGTCCTCCTGGTGTCTGCGCAGATCGAGTTTGTTACCGATAATCGGTAACTTACTCCGTTTTCAAGCAATCGGTAAGAATCAATATCGACATCCTGTTTTTTGAGCAATTTTGGTAAGTATTAAAAGCTAGCCACGAAACTTGATATATTGCTTCTAGAATTTTATATATATCAAGTATTTTTCATTTTATACCTATCGCCACCTCCCACCTGCTGGTTTTGAATAAGAGGGTCGGGTCTTACTTGTTTAATTAGTTCAAATGCACAGTAACATACTCATTAGCCTTATATTATTATAGGGATTTTAAAAATATGAACGATACATCGCATTATATTGAATTAAGTTCTTTTACCTATCACACTATATACTAATTGTCATTAGTTAACGAACAAGATGATCTTTTAAGTGCTAATATATGTTCCTAGTACAACTTGCACTTTCCTATCCGTCAAATTAGCAGAAGGGTTGTGGCACAATTGCGAAAAAAATTTATTGTGAAGTGCGTCGGTCTTTCGCCGTCCAGAAATTTCGCTGTTATTAAACTAGCAAACTCTAAAACTTAATAATTTACAAATAGAAAAATCAACGAGAAAGAAAGGCATGCCGAAGATCTATTAACCTTGCAGACCCAACATTTTAATAATGCTTATAGTGCTTTGCCCGTATCTAAGAAGCACGGGGAAAATAGTTGATGACGAGTTTGGTCAAGATATCTTGAAAAACAAAAAACGTGTTTAGTTTTAGTTTTTGAAAGATCGTTCCTATGGCAGATGTATGATATAGTAGTCCGATGTAAATAGGAGTTTGCAAAATTTAAGGGAGCATAGTGAAATCGTTGAATGCCGTGTTTAATCAAAATATCTTGAATGACAAAAATGTTTTCGATACAAACACTTAATTTTCGACCGATCGTTCCTATGACAGCTATATGATAGAGTAGTCCGATATTAATAGGATTTTGCACATATATGAGGAGTATAGTAAAACTAATAAATGTCGAGTTTGGTCAAAATATCTTAAAAACAAAATGTTTTTTCATGCAACTATTTAGTTTTCGATCGATCGATCGTATGGCAGATATATGATATAGTGGTCCGATCTTAATAGGATTTTGCATATATATGAGGAGCGCAGTAAAACTAATAAATGTCGAGTTTGGTCAAGATATCTTGAAAATTAAAATGTTTTTTCATACAACAGCTTAATTTTCGACCGATCGTTCCTATGACAGCTATATGATATAGTAGTCCGATTTCGCCTATATATGAGCAGTATAGTAAAACGAACAAATGTCGAGTTTGGTCAAGATATCTTGAAAAACAAAATATTTTTTCATACAAAAAATTAATTTTCGACCAATCGTTCCTATGGCAGCTATATGATAGAGTAGTCCGATATTAATAGGATTTTGCACATATATGAGGAGTATAGTAAAACTAATAAATGTCGAGTTTGGTCAAAATATCTTAAAAACAAAATGTTTTTTCATGCAACTATTTAGTTTTCGACCGATCGTGCTTATGGCAGCTATATGATATAGTGGGACGATCTTAATAGGAGTTTTCATATATATGAGGAGCATAGTAAAACTTATAAATGCTGAGTTTGATCAGGATATCTTGAAAAACAAAATGTTTTTTCATACAACAACTTAACTATTGACCGATCATTTCTATGGCAGCTATATGAGCTAGTGGCCCGATCCAGCTGGTTTTAACATATGTGCTGCGTGCAACAGAAAGAGGGACTTCTGCAAAGTTTTATTAAGATAGCTTTAAAACTGAGAGACTAGTTCCCATAGAAATAGACAGACGGGCAGACGGTCATGGCTATATCGACTCGGCGGTTGATGTTGATCAAGAATATAAATATTTTATGGGGTTGGAGATGTCTCCATCTATGCGTTACACATTTCACGACAAAATTATAATACCCTATAATACCCTCTCAAGGGTATAAAAACAAGGATTACCGAACATAAATCAAACTTCAAATTAACACATCAAAATAATATGCAGAAAACAGCACTAATGGCTTGTTGTAAGAGAGGCAACTACACCCCAAATTTTTATGCAACAACAATCTTATAACAAGAGCTACACTACAACAAACGACACACATAAGAAATGCTACACATAATTAACATTACAACGAACAAACGACTAAACTACAAGACGGACACCGAAATTTGCGCTCACTTGTACAGACACCTATTGAACAGCCAAACAGATTCAGTTTAAATCTGGACATCATAAATCGCAGACGTGTAAAATAATGTTAATTAATTATTGTTTAATTTAATATATTTAAATATGTGCAAAATATATTGGAAGCAAAATTCAATAAAATTCTTTTCATTGATTTATTAACAGGTAAGAGGTTCTAGTCGGGAGCTCCCGACTAGGGGATGCCCTGAACCCTCTTCTTCCAACATCAAATGCATATATATATTCTATTTTAGAAGCAACATATCATGTTTCGTGACTCTAGCTCTTGTTATTTACAAAAAAAACAGGATATCGATATCGATTCTTATCGATTGCTTGGAAACGGAGTAAGTTATCGAATATCGGAAACAAACTCGATCTGCGCAGGCACTAGGAGCACCTATAATTTCTATCATCTATAATTTCTAGTTCTTATAGGTTCTGAGATCCTTGCTTTCATACATACGGACGGACGGACAGACAGACAAACGGACATGGCTAGATCAACTCGGCTATTGATGCTGATCAAGAATATATACACATTATGGGGTCGGAGATGCTTCCTCCTGCCTGTTACATACATTTGGATTTGGCACAAATACAATATACCCTTATACCCATTTTTAATGGGTTTAGGGTATAAAAATGCCCAGACCTTAGGACAGCCAACTATACAATTATACAATGGAAAGGTCGCCAAAACGATCATTAAATGATGCCATATCTTTATATGCAAGGCATAGTTTTATATCATCAGCAAACAATAATACTCAAGAGTGTGACAGTATCGAAGGAAGGTCATTGATAAAAAGAGTAAAGAGAAGCGGACCAAGATGACTACCTTGAAGAACACCCTTACCAAAATACGTTGCATTTTTTCATCTTTTTATTTATCTTAAATATGTGATGGGGTGATAAGTTTTATTTCTGTAAATATAAACATACATTGCCATTGGCATGATCAGCTGATCGCAATCAACTTCAATGGGCAGCACTGCACCATAACATTTATGCAATTACATATGATCAGTGGAGGTTAATAACATAACCAGAGTGACCATGACGTATTTTAATGATGCCGTTGCGAATGAAAATATCGTGTCTTGGGTGAATGCTTAATTGCCTCTTTAAGTTTTGGCGTGGTGTCATTCTTTTCCATTTTAATCGCCAACGAGTACATTCGGTTTAGATTGCTTTAAAAATTATAAAATTCATTTTTCCCCGTGGGCGTAATAAACCCACGTATATTGGCACTCAAGTTCGGAAAAACAAAAATTTAATAAATAAATAAAAGGGAAGGAAAAAAAGTTCCACGGTCCCCGGAAAGAAAAGGGGTAATATAGACATCATGCGCTCCCGAGAGCTTGGCTATAACATTTCAGCGGAATAAAGAAAATATTCAGAATTCGGACACTGACAAATCTTCACTAAGGGATCGTTACTGGAGTCGTGGGGTGCCTTTCCTGTGTGTGGTAGTCGTAGGAAGGTGCAGGCTGAAGCGCGGGGCTGCGTTATTGCGTGCCAAAAAGAAAAATTACGCATAACGCGTAGTCCTACACTGGTAGCAGGGAGCGAATTTCCTAAGGCCGAATCAAGATTTCAGCATCGTCTCATTTTCTGCAGATAAGCTTTGAACTTCGCTAACCAATAGTTCTTGCTGCACGCACAGGCAGACCAACGTCACCACGTGTTCGACCCATTGGTTCCCGGACATTCTTGAGCGCAGATCTGGTGGATAGCTAACCAGTGCGCACCCTCACTCGGATTTACAACATCTGATATAATTGTTAAACGGCATACTGGCCGTAGGTATAAGCGAAGGGCATAAGTACACATGGAATTTAAATTGCAATTCTTTCCGTTTTATATCGCTGACATTGTCTTTCGATCCTGATTTAGCATGTATATGTCGCTGACCACTATATTTCTACGTAACACCGTTCAATTAAGAGTCCACAGCACATCATCGTCGTCAACTGGCCTGCTGACATCGTTGGATCATACTAAAGTAGTGAGTACTGTGTGAAAGAACAAAGGATAATAAGCCAAATGAATCGTGGTTATAGTCAGCGGGTGTACTCCTAATCAGCCTTCGTAATTACAGATAACTTTTTTGGAACATTCAGATCAGCAGTGATTTAACTGCATATTAGTTTCGAAGTGTAATCGCATTCATGTGTGTTTTTGCCCAATTCCTTTTTGGCCACCTTAGGTAAATAATATCGCATACAAAAGGGTAGTTGCAATGACAATCACAGATGCAGCTACAGGCAGGGTGGGTGAAGACCGAGGGCAGCCAACATCTTAGCTCCGGAGTACGGAGTACGCTCCCAATGCATAACACGAGTTGGGGCCCGAGCTTCTGCTCTTCCGCTTCTCACCCCCGAGATCCGGAATTGGCCCACAAGAACTTAGGAGAGAGCCGATAGCATTGTTCGTTTCATGATTTGTCACGAGCCAATGTGGACGATCCTACGTTTAAGGCATGGTAGCTTTCACCCTTCTTCCTATCCTTATCACATTATACCATCCAAATAATTTTAGTTTCCGTGACGACAGTTATCCTCGCTTGGAACTGCTGGTATTCTGATGTCTTTTGTTGGAGCCAGACCAGGAAGTAAATAGTCGAGCGATTTATTTAGTGGATCAGTTATACTGTTCCACTAGAAATCTTATTATGTTTTCGCCACTTTTGATTCATTTAGGACTTTTAGATCTGATTTCGAGTCGGTTCTCTAGCAAGTGATAGAAGGTTGGTAGGGCATAATAACATTCCGTTTGTTCTAGTTGAATTGGGAATTGTTATGGTTGGCTTATTTCGACTCGTCCCTCTTCAACTTAGTTCAGACAACTCAACACTGATTTGGTAAAATAGTTTGCTTGCTTTTCGTAAGGAGATATATCAAACATAGAGATTTAGATTATGCGATGTATTTAACTAAGGATAAGTCCCATCTCATAAAATGTTTTTAATATTGTTATATTAATATCGAAGTGCCTTAAAACTATCCTTTCTGCCGTAAAACTGTTTCCGATTATCATAATTATCGCTCATTAGCGCTTCTCGTATATATCATAAAATTAAAATCCTTTCGGGATCAATTCCCATTTACTCTTTGACCAATTATAATCGATTTATTGATGATGGCTGTCGTTCGTAGTCAGGAAAATTTAACTCTCAGCGAAACACCTGCAGTGTGTACTATTTGCAATGAATCATCGATTGGTGATGCATACACTGTAGAAACTTTATGTGCTCATAAATTTCATCGAAATTGCCTAAATCAATGGTTAAGAAGCAATGAGACATGTCCCACTTGCAAACGAGTTTGAAGTCGAGAATTATTCGAAGATAGTAGTGACTTGAAGACCTACAAACACGGGGGCAGTTCCTCGGTCCCGAACTATTACCCGAAGTAATGCTCGAAATACTCCTAAAGCCGCCAGAGGTCGTCCTAGTGGGCCGACCAACTCTCGGGAGCAAGCGGGATTGCGAAACACCCAATCTTCTAGGGAATCGCTTGGTTTGTCAGAACAGCGTGTGCAGTTGCTTATCAGTAAGACATTGGAAGCCCATAAGGCTGAAATGGCGTCCTATTTGTCCGAAGAATTAAATGCCGCAGTTAGAAATTTAAACTTGTATCAGGAGCCACGTGAGGAACCCCAATTGGAATGGGAAAATGATTTTCCACGCGATGCACCGCGATCGAACAACGCTTCGAGATTACCGAATGCTAGTGTTCAATCTGATGCGAGACGTGAATACGCAGTCGATAGGCCCGACAAAATATCCAGTGTCATATCCAATTGGGAAGTCAGATTTTCAGGCGTGGCTAGTGATATCCCAGTCGCATAAATTGCTTGACTTCACAATGTTTAAATGGCAATTTTACGTTGTTATATCAGTTTGCCAATTTGCTGTTTACCGGACCAGCTTTGACATTTTTTTGGAGATATCACCGTACGACTAACCAAACCGGCTGGTTCAATTTGTGCACATGCTTGCGAGAAAGATATAAAGACCACATTTAAGACGAAGACATAAAAGACATGGTTAGAAGACGCAAACAACGAGGGTCCGAAAGCTTTGATGAATTTTTAGATGCGATTCTTGCCTTGTCAGATGCGTTACGGGAACCAATGTCAGACTCAGAGTTAGTGATCAATGTCAAGCGCAATCTAAAACCAGAATCAAGACACGAACTACTTCATGTAAATACTCCGAGTCTTGCGACATTACGCAAAGAATGTCACAAGCATGAAGCGTTCTATTCGAGTTACCTTTCTAAGCCAATTTCTCGACCAATTAAACCACAACGAGTAGTCAACGAGGTAGTCCATGAAGATACAACAATGACGGATCTTACGCAGAATCTGGAAGAAACTGGGGACTTAAATGATACACATTCTCCGGAAAAATTGATTTGCTGGAACTGCGAGGAAAAGGGACACAGATATCAAGAATGTTTAAAAGCTCGTCGTGTATTTTGTTACGGCTGTGGTGCCGTTGACACTTACAAACCCACTTGTAGAAAGTGTAACCCTGTTTCGGAAAACTCTCCGGAGGACCTTTGTCGTCTCTTAAACGCGAATGTCCGTCGTCAATAGCCTCGGATCCAGACTTTAATAAAGATACCTTAACACCTGATTCGACCTTCACACCAGACTTATCAAAACCGTGTTAGACAAAACTTAAACCTTACCACGTCCGTTTACACGAATATTTATACCGTAGACCAGCTATTTTCGCTTCAGAACGCAAAGTTGAATTTAAGCCTCGTTCGACAGAGAGACTAAGAAACCTATGGACTCGATCAATCGATCAAACGATGTGCGGCCGTTCACGAATTTGGAAATATTCAATCAGCATTACTTAGCCTTGTTGGGGCTACGAAAAGCGTGATTGGAGGGAGCTTAGCGAATAAAATTCTCGATGCGAAAATTGACTTTAACAAAATAAAAGGCGATGTGAGAACCGCAAACGGACAAAAACAACATGTTGTAGGTTCCATTTCAATTCCTATCGTTTATAACTATATTATTATACTATTATAATTGCAAATAATTTCAAATTCTTAATTGTTCCGTCTATCAAGGAAAACGTTCTTTGTGGAATAGATTTCTGGTGAGCATTTGGCATTTCAGTACATCATTCGAATAGATTGAATTCAGTGGATTTCGAAGAAGTGGAGTCGAATCAGTTGTCGCTAACACTAGCCCAAAAGAAACGCTTACAATCAGTAATCACTTCTTTTCCTTCGTTTGAAGGTGATGGCCTAGGAAAGACTACTCTTGTAGAACATATCATCGATACTGGGGATGCCAAGCCCATAAAACAGAGGTTTTATCCGTTATCACCAGCAAGGGAAAAATTTTTGTGCGAAGAAGTAGATAGGATGATCAAGCTTGGAGTCATTCAAGAAGCTCCATATTCCTCATGGAATTGCCTTTTGGCAATTCTGCTTGGATGAATCATCCAGCGGGCAAAAACAGCATTCACTATCCCGAACAGGCCGCTATATCAATTTAAGCGGATGCCATTCGCGTTGTGCAATGCACCGCAGACCATGAGCCAATAGATGGATCAAGTAATTCCTTACGACATGAAAGGTCATTTTATGGTTTATTTGGATGATTTACTTGTATTATCGCAAAGTTTTGATGAACATTTAATTCATTTGGCTGAGATCGCAACACGATTGCGAAGGGCAGGTTTGACCATTAATATCCGTAAAAGTAATTTTTGTCTAACAAAAGTCGAATATCTTGGTTACATCGTAGGTGAAAGCACCTTGCAGCCTAATCCGGCTAAAGTTCAAGCAGTTGCAGATTTTCCAGTGCCGTCAACAAAAAGACAGCTGAGACGATTCCTAGGAATGACCGGTTGGTATCAACGGCTTATCCCTCAGTATTCGTCGATTATCTTCCACCTCACAGAATTGTTAAAGGGCACGTCATTTGCTTGGAAATATAATGCTCAAAGTTCGTTTAAAGAAATCAAAAGAAAATTATCCTCAGCACCGTTCTTGATAAACGCAAACTATTAGAAGCCGTTTATAGTCCAACGCGACGCTTCCATGCATGGCGTAGGCGGTCTAAAAGACCCAATGTAATGAGTCAGGAATCGAGCGACCCATCGCATACATGTCGAAAAAACTAAATAAAGCGCAGCGAAATTATTCCGTTACGGAACTCGAATGTCTTGCCGTTGTATTGGCTGTAAGAAAATTTCGCATGTACATCGAAGGACACGATTTTAAAGTCGTGACTGATCATGCAAGTTTACGTTGGCTAATGAACCAAAAAGATCTAAGTGGTAGTCTAGCTAGATGGTCATTCAAATTGCAAGGATATAATTTTTCTATCGAACATCGCAAGGGTAAAGAGAATGGGTCGCAGACACGCTTTTCCGTGCCTTTCAGCCAGCAGACGAAGTAGCTGCGTTGGACCTAGAGGTATACCCTGAAATCGACTTGTCTTCGGAGGCATTTCGATCCAACGAATACTGCCGGCTAAAAGATAATATTATTCTTTCCAACTTGCCAGATTTTCGAGTTGTAGTTTATTATATATATATTTCCGAAATGAATCCTCAGCTAGTAGTTTAGATGAGAACGTGAAGGGTTGGAAATTATTTGTGCCATCTGAATTACGCTTAAATGTAATGAAAGCAGCACATGATCAACCAACATCCGCACATTGTGGGATGGCCAAATGTTTGGAATGTATTCGCAGACATTTGTACCGGCCGAACATGGTGGTTGACGTACGCGAGTACATACGCCACTGCGAGTTCTGTCAAACGTCGAAAGTTCCTAATCGATGCCGCAAGCCAACCATGGGAAATCAAGTGGTCAGCGAAAGGCCTCTCCAAAGGCTTTATGTCAACTTTGTTGGTCCGCACCCACCATCAAAAAAACGAAACATTGGTATATTCGTCATTCTGGATCACTACTCAAAGTTCACATTTCTCAAGCCCATAAAAAGGCTCAATGCCAAAGTAGTGGTAGATATACTGCACGAAGATATTTTTGACTGTTTTGGAGTACCCGAAATAATACTGAGTGATAATGGGACAATGGGATGGACCAAAGCCTATGGGATGTATACATTAGTAGTATAAATAGATCGTTACGAAACACCATACACCAGTCTATTGGGATTTCTCTATACTTCGTTGTGTTTGGGCAAAATATGATTAAGCGCGGCAATGATAACAAGTTGCTCAAAAGCCTGAACATGCTGAATGAATGAAGGGCAATTAAAACTCGATCGAGCAGACGAATTTCCCATAATACGTTCTAATATTCAAAAACACACTGATAAGGCATATGAGAAGAATTTGCGGACGTATAACTTACGCACACACCCTCGTTCTTTTGAAGTCGCTCAAATAGTAATAAAATGCAACTTCGTTTTAAGCAATTTGGCTAAACATTTCAACGCAAAACTTGCACCAGTTGGAACTAAGGCACATATTAAACGAAAAATTAGTAATTGTACATTTTTGTTAGAAGACCTCAAGGGAAAAGAACTTGGTCATTACCATGCTAAAGACATTTGGGAATGTAAGTAACCACCCCTTTTTCAGCTTTTATCTCAGTATTAGTTAATCCTTTCGATTAAACCTACGTTGTGATGGGGTGATAAGTTTTATTTCTGTAAATATAAACATACATTGCCATTGGCATGATCAGCTGATCGCAATCAACTTCAATGGGCAGCACTGCACCATAACATTTATGCAATTGCATATGATCAGCGGAGGTTAATAACATAACCAGAGTGACCATGACCTATTTTAATGATGCCGTTGCGAATGAAAATATCGTGTCTTGGGTGAATGCTTAATTGCCTCTTTAAGTTTTGGCGTGGCGTCATTCTTTTCCATTTTAATCGCCAACGAGTACATTCGGTTTAGATTGCTTTAAAAATTATAAAATTCATTTTTTCACGTGGGCGTAATAAACCCATGTGTATTGGCACTCAAGTTCGGAAAAACAAAAAATTAATAAATAAATAAAAGGGAAGGAAAAAAAGTTCCACGGTCCCCGGAAAGAAAAGGGGTAATATAGACATCATGCGCTCCCGAGAGCTTGGCTATAACATTTCAGCGGAATAAAGAAAATATTCAGAATTCGGACACTGACAAATCTTCACTAAGGGATCGTTACTGGAGTCGTGGGGTGCCTTTCCTGTGTATGGTAGTCGTAGGAAGGTGCAGGCTGAAGCGCGGGGCTGCGTTATTGCGTGCCAAAAAGAAAAATTACGCATAACGCGTAGTCCTTATCGGAGCCAAAGCCAAAGCCCAAAGCACGAAAAAAGCGACAACCTACACTGGTAGCAGGGAGCGAATTTCCTAAGGCCGAATCAAGATTTCAGCATCGTCTCATTTTCTGCAGATAAGCTTTGAACTTCGCTAACCAATAGTTCTTGCTGCACGCACAGGCAGACCAACGTCACCACGTGTTCGACCCATTGGTTCCCGGACATTCTTGAACGCAGATCTGGTGGATAGCTAACCAGTGCGCACCCTCACTCGGATTTACATACTGGCCGTAGGTATAAGCGAAGGGCATAAGTACACATGAAATTTAAATTGCAATTCTTTCCGTTTTATATCGCTGACATTGTCTTTCGATCCTGATTTAGCATGAATATGTCGCTGACCACTATATTTCTACGTTACACCGTTCAATTAAGAGTCCACAGCACATCATCGTCGTCAACTGGCCTGCTGACATCGTTGGATCATACTAAGGTAGTGAGTACTGTGTGAAAGAACAAAAGGTAATAAGCCAACATATCGAATTGTACGTATTGTGTGAATCGCGGTTATAGTCAGCGGGTGTACTCCTAATCAGCGTTCGTAATTACAGATAACTTTTTTGGAACATTCAGATCAGCAGTGATTTAACTTCATATTAGTTTCGAAGTGTAATCTCATTCATGTGTGTTTTTGCCCAGATTGAGTTTAGTTTTATAAAAAAAGGAAAATGTTCTTCTTACGTCATGTATTATGAAGTAAGATCATGAATTTAAATCTTCTTTGAATACAATTATATGATAAAATGAAATCTTAATTCCTTTTTGGGCACCTTAGGTAAATAATATCGCATACAAAAGGGTAGTTGCAATGACAATCGCAGATGCAGCTACAGGCAGGGTGGGTAAAGACCGAGGGCAGCCAACATCTTAGCTCCTCGACTCTATATGATATATTCTGCTTGTAGATCGTAGTCGCTCCTTATATATCGTGGTATTCCGTCATACCTTAACTCTGTCTTCCTTTTTTTTTGCTTTATTATACTTGACGCGTCGAGAGCAAAAGAACCCACGCCATTTCCCTGAGCACGGTCGGAACCCGTAGACGGAGCACGCTTCCAATGCATAACACGAGTATTAGGCGAGACGCGCCCAGCGTAGCCGTCGTGTTCTTTACAGATACTACAAAACGCGCGCAGTGCGACCTGCATTTTTCTTGGAATAAGAAGGTTCAAAGTATTCCCTAGTCGGAAGCTCCCGACTACAACCTCTTACTTCTTGAAATTGTTTTTGAGACTCAACCACCCTCTCCTCCTAGCAGCACAGCTAATGGTTTTCTATTTTGCGTAACCTTTTATAAACCTTCAATAAAATCTAGACATGCCTAAAAATGAAGGAAGGTCACGGATTGTTTTTGGTTTAGGACTGTTGACTATTGCTTTAATTTTTTCGGTTGGTTTTTAAACCGTCTTTGATGATTACGAATCATATCTATATATCTATCGTTGCTATATATTTATTCCTTTAATGAAATAGGGGAGCTGTACGGTTTGGAGTAGACAGGCTTATCGGTTTAAATTTTTATCTCCCCACTTACTTTAGTAACGAAAGGGAGTTCTTCCACGAGAGCTGGCCATTCTGTGACTATTGCACCTATTATTAGGCTAGTTTGGTCATCAAAATGAAAAAGTCTATGTCATAAGTCCCATTAAAAGTTCCTTTGTTAAGTATTTAACTTTTCCTAATAGCGGAAATAGTTTTAATGTGTATTTATTATGGCCATTTAATTTTTCATAGTTTCGTGTCAAAAGTACCTAGTTTTGACAAAACGAAACCCGTCAAAAAATAAACAACATCGGCTATTTGTTATTCGTACTATTCTGGGGTCTCCATTTCCACCATAGCATTCTCCTGCTTGTTTAAATCTTGTTCTTCTTCATAGCCCTGTTTGTTTTCTACGATGGCTTCTGCAATATAAACTCTGTTGTTTGTTAGGTTGGTATGTGTCTTGAGAAAGGCGTCATTTGCTTAGGGGCCTGATTACTCTGTCTAGATTGTCTATTTTCTATAATTCCGTTGTGTAGTATTTGGACGCTTCACTGCTATTTGAGATCAATTTTGGTAGTAAGCTTGACGCATTGAAAGTTGACGTCTTGGCGGTAATGAATTTGGGAATTATTGTTTCTGTTGTGCAAATCTAGTCTGGCCCTTTCGAAAATGTGCTAATTCTGGGAACAGCAATGGTTACATACTGGTCTTTAAGGCATTTGTCTGCCTTCATTATTGTAATATGTTGGCTGCAGACCATATCCGTGGTAAGCTGAACTCGCCCTATATTTTAGGTTGTCCAACTTAAGGCAGATGTTATAGGCTTCTGGCAAGCTTCTCGGCCTTTGAACACTCAACAGACGTGACAAATTGCCGTTTAATTCTCTTATGAACGTGTCTAATACCTATCTCTATAAGAATAAATCATTGCAAGCAGTGCTTCCTCCTTACAATCTAGACAGTCGATCTTTTCCAGGATTATTGAGAGAATCTTGTACACTTTTTGACAGTAAGTGGTTATATTATCTCTGCCTTGATCTAGTGTGTTTAATTGTTAGTTTGAGTAATGTTGCAAAAGGCAACATCTAAATTTTATCCAGTTGAGAGGCGTTCGATACGACTCTAGTGTTGTGGCAGTATCGGGTTCTCCGATATTTTATGTCTGATTGTATGCAAAATCACAAGATTTTCGGTGATTTTTTTTTTGGCTTACGAACATTTTTCATATTCTGTCAACTGATTTTCTCCATGAGTTAAGCTGAATTGCTTTTCCCGGAAATTTTCGTGGCACATTTTACAATGTCTGGTACCTTCTCAGAATCCGACAGATTGCTGCTAAAATCTATTTGTGGTTTAAAATATTCTTCTATAAATAAATACATTCCTTTCTCCCTGTTAAATCAAATTGGTTAGGTTTATTTTTTGGGATTTGAAAAAAAAGAGTTAGTGGAGTAGAGCCAGAGGGGTTAGTAGTTTTAGGCACGTTCTTCTTCTTGTAGTTTAGTTTATGTTTATTTATTGATATTGTTTTGTTTTTCCTTCGTTTCTGGTTTCGTATTATAGTTGTTTTTGTTTTTACTTTCTGTTTGGTTGTGGTTTGTGTTATTTTTTGTTTGTTGCTCCTCTTGGTTGCAAGACATTTTTTGTTTTGTGAATTGACTTTAATCACTAAGTGGCCTTTTATTTGAGATTCTCCTTGATCGGGAGTTGTTTTCCTTCTCTATATGAACTTTCTTTTTGTTTATTTGTAATCGCTATTTTGATATGATTCTTTAATATTCACTATGTACATTTATTATACCCTGAACCGATTAAAAATGGGTATAAGGGTATATTGTATTTGTGACAAATCCAAATGTATGTAACAGGCAGAAGGAAGCATCTCCGACCCCATAATGTGTATATATTCTTGATCAGCACCAATAGCCGAGTCGATCTAGCCATGTCCGTCTGTCCGTATGTATGAACTCAAAGATCTCAGAACCTATAAGAGCTAGAGACTTGAAATGTTAGATGAGTTTGTTTCCGGTAATCTAAAAATACTCCGTTTCCAAGCAATCGGTAAGAATCGATATCGACATCCTGTTTTTTGAGCAAATTGTGTAAATAACTTTTTCAGAATACACAAACATTCTATGGTACAATAAGATATACTATAGACAATTTCATTAAGATCGGTTAAGAAAAAAAAAAAAAAAAAAAAAAGTACCTAATTATTGGTGTGGCTGCTGAGTAGAGGCATAGCAAGTGGTGCGGTCTGTCGCGGGTTTAAGTCCTACCGGTGTAGTATTTTTTTTTTTTGTTTTATTGCTGGTATAGCTGTTGAGTAGAGTTCACAGCAAGTGATGCTGTCAGGGTCAGTTGCGAGTTCGAACCCTGCCAAGGCAACCTTTTTATACCCTTGCAGAGGGTATTATAATTTTGTCGTGAAGTGTGTAACGCATAGAAGGAGACATCTCCGACCCCATAAAGTATATATATTCTTAATCAGCATCAACAGCCGAGTCGATATAGCCATGTCCGTCTGTCCGTCTGTCTGTTTCTATGCGAACTAGTCCCTCAGTTTTAAAGCTATCTTAATGAAACTTTGCAGAACTCCCTCTTTCTGTTGCACGCAGCACATATGTGAAAACCAGCTGGATCGGACCACTATATCATATAGCTGCCATAGGAACGATCGGTCGAAAATTAAGTTATTGTATGAAAAAACATTTTGTTTATCAAGATATCTTGACCAAACTCGTCATTTATTAGTTTTACTTAACTCCTCATTTATATGCAAAATCCTTTTAAGATCGTACCACTATATCATATAGCTGCCATAGGAACGATCGGTCGAAAATTAAGTTTTTGTATGAAAAAACATTTTGTTTATCAAGATATCTTGACCAAACTCGGCATATATTAGTTTTACTTTACTCTTCATATATATGCAAAATCCTATTAAGATCGGACCACTATATCATATAGCTGCCATAGGAACGATCGGTCGAAAATTAAGTTTTTGTATGAAAAACATTTTGTTTTTCAAGATATCTTGACCAAACTCGGCACTTATTAGTTTTACTTTACTCCTCATATATATGCAAAATCCTATTAAGATCGGACTACTATATCATATAGCTGCCATAGGATCGATCGGTCGAAAATTAAGTTTTTGTATGAAAAAACATTTTGTTTTTCAAGATATCTTGACCAAACTCGGCATTTATTAGTTTTACTTTTCTCTTCATATATGTGCAAAATACTATTAATATCGGACCAATATATCATATAGCTGCCATTGGAATGATCGGTCGAAAATTAAGTTTTTGGATGAAAAAACATTTTGTTTTTCAAAATATATTGACCAAACTCGGCATTTATTAGTTTTACTTTACTCTTCATATATATGCAAAATCTTATTAAGATCGGACCACTATATCATATAGCTGCCATAGGAACGATCGGTCGAAAATTAAGTTTTTGTATGAAAAACATTTTGTTTTTCAAGATATCTTGACCAAACTCGGCATATACTATTTTCCCGGTACTTCTTAGATAGGGGCAAAATACTATGAGCATTATGAAAAGGTTGGGTCTGGGTATTAGATCTTTGGCGTGCCGAAGATAGCCCTTCTTTCTCGTTTTAAATTTATTTGGTGTTGGAATAAGAGGATTCCTTAGTCGGGAGCTCCCGACTAGAACCTCTTACTTGTTTTTTATTTGTGGTCAGTCTTGAATAAATATTTTATTATTCACTGTGTGGTTAGTTGCGTTTTTCTTCACTATGTGAATTTTTTTATATTATGGTACATAGTGTGATTAGGACTAGGACGCCTTCTTGTTGCACTACATTTGCACTTGTAGCCTACTAAGGGGCCAATCGCCTGTATTACGTTAAACTCAGGAAAACTTTGAAAACTTTAGCCTTTAGACATTACACGAATGGACATTTTATAGTCCTTTTGTTTTATAGTAGTTTCGCCGATGCCTACTCACTCGCAAATTAACCAATTTGGTTATAAGTTACAAAAAACTTTTATTTATTTATTAGCAGCACGATGTGGTTACAATTAGTTATTATTACAAACTAAATTTTGCGTCTCAGTTAATACCCAATGAAACCTCAGTCCAACGAAGAAACGTTGCTGTTGGCGTCGCCAGTTTGGTGTTATTGTGGCTGAGGAAATTCACCAATTCCGCATTTCGCAGGGGAACCAACGAACTTTATTGGCTCCGCCGATTTCACAATAATGCAATAATGCCAAATATGCGATCCCACGGATGGCTGCCCAACGAGTTAGTTGACCACGTATGCACCTAAAGTGGCATGCGAAACACTTTGTGACAGCTTTACCAGGCACGTTGACTGGCCACGTGCGGGAATCAAATGTTGGAAAGTAGAATACCTAATTGGTTTTATTTAAAATAACTTAGGTTTTAGCTATGAAGCAACGTTTTCAGTGGTCGGTGACACAAGCAGCACCCATCGAAAATTAGGACACCTGCATAAGGCGCTTACGCTGCATTTCTGGCCCCTGCGACAGCATCGAGTCAACCTGCCCGAAAATAAATCAATATACGATTTTACTTAGCCGATCGGCCATCCACCTTAATATTAACTTATTCCGACCCAACTGCCTATTGTTTACATACTCTATTATATTATTTACTTGTGCATCAATTTACAGAATCATATGTGAGCTATTCACTGTTGTTGGAACGGCCCCATTTAGGACTAACTATCTCGGTTTAATTAGCAGCACTTTTTTTTATGGAGGTTTTGGGCATCGGACTTCTCAACCTTTTTTTTTTTGTCAAGGAGAATAACCAGCTCCCGAAACAATATGTTGAAGTTAGAAACATAAGTCTTAAGTTTTCCTCCACTGAATTAAAAATACAAATATTTTAAAGAAGTAACCAACCATTTTCTTCCATTACGAAATGCATCTGGCGCTACGACCTCGTTTGTTTTAGCAGTAATAAAAACAAATTTACAAAAAACAACCTAGTATTCTCTCTCCTATATCGACTCCTACTACTACTACTTGCAAAAAACATGTTCTAGTCTAGGTTCTAGACTTATTCTCTACTTATTCCAACACCATAAGCTAACAAGCTACGTACTCGTTTGAAGAAATCAGTATAAATTAAAGAAGTGTTTTATTGGAGAAGCTCGAACTGCTCGCATAACTTGCTGCCGATTCTACTCAGCAGAACACACCAGCCAAAAAAATTAGTTTCTCCAGTAGGGCTCGAACTCTATCCACACCTATAAATGAGTTCTATTAAGAAAAACAATCGCAATTGCAATGCTGTTGAAAGAATTCGAAACAGACGAGTATGAATGTATGTGTGTACATGTGTACAGAAATTCTTTAAATTAACGGTCGCTACGGCAAACACGTGAAATCAAAACACATAACTTTTGCCTGTTTCTTAACCGAACTTAATGAAATTTTCTCCAGTATATTTTATTGTACCATAGAGACCTTGTGTTACGGGGCGAAGTGAAAATAGCTGTTGACTAAGTCCTACTGGGTCTCGCATTTTTTTTGTAAGCAGCCCTCGCTGCTTACTCTGGAAGCGCACCGTTAGAATTAGTTTTTACATGATAAGTCGATCGCACGCAGCTGCACAAGCTGCATTTTTGTCGAGGTTCATTTTCGTTTTGTGCTTGCAGCTGAGCAGAAGTGAAAGAGAACAGAAGCGCGTGCGGAGCACGAATGTAAGTCTCATAATCATGTAAAATATAGGTTGTTAAATAATGAAAGAATAATAAAGATTTCAGCGTTCGAATTATATTATATCGTACCGCCTCGTACGAATCGAATTGAATCGAGTTGTATCTTTCGACGCTAGAAGTCCCTGCCGAATACGCGCCCCGGCACGAGTCTCGGTGCCAGCACCTTGTGTATTTTAAAAAAGTTAATTGCATTTAATTTAAGGCTTATATTGGCGGGCAATACAAGTTGGGTTATTAACTTGATATATAGCTCTGTAGTGGTGCGGGTATAAATGATACATGATATATATATAAAATTCTAGAATTACCGCGAGCTTACTTACCCAATTTGCATAAAAAGCTTTATTTCGATATTAATTTGTATCGATTACTTAAAAACTGGGCGAGTTGTCGATTATCGAAAACAAATTCGCTGTCCGCGAGCACTATGAGGATCTACAGTTCAAGTCTCTAGGTCTTATAGGTTCTGAGATCCTTGCGATCATACATACGGACAGGCGGACGGACAAACAGATCGACTCAGCTACTGATTCTAATCAAGGATATAGATACTCTATGGGGTCGGAGTGACTTGATATCTAGCGAAGACCCTCTACTGGCTATATCAAAATTTGCGCCTTGAAAACTAAAACCGGTGACATGGCGTTGGATGGTTGCCAACAGTGTTACCAACGGAGTTGCAGATTTGATATTCCGAGTAATGAAAACCTACTAAATTTAGCATGGTCGATCGCCCTACCATCGTATCAAAGCCTCAACCTATTTATGGACCGATTTTATATTGGCATTTTTATATTGGTACTAGCTGGTTGCCGCCAAGATAAAGACTCATTGCTAAAGACATTGACATAGATAAATTTTCCTTAACTCATATCCGAAGGATAGCGGTTGTTATACTCTAAACCAATTTAAATGGGTAAAACGGGTATAATGGTTTTGCGATTATAGGCAAACCATAGTATGCGACCCCATTTAAAATGTTTATTCTTGAACAGGATGACGAGCTGTGCACATTTAAGTGGTAAATTTATTCTCTTAAAATTTCACACGATTGACCAATTAACGCCTATACGTTTGAAAAATTGAGGCACAGCCTCAATGCGTGCATGCATGTATTTGCATATTTAAAGATAGAAACTGGAATGGTTGTAATGGCAGCTAAGCGGTTAAGGTTTCGGTGTTTCTTCTAGTCAGCGACTCCCGACTAGAATACTTTTACTTCTAAAGTTTCCAATACTTGGTCCATACCAAGCCATGAGCCCTGCAGCACAATGGTTCGGCGCTGTGTAGATTCCTTGCGGAGTAAGCTGATTTTAGCCAAGGGAAATAAATTGAGGTAAAAATGTAGCAGTGAATGTTGATTTTCAATAAATGAATTCATTCCAATAATAGTTCCATATTGGCATGAATTGAAAATTGAGTATATGCAGCGCTTAAACAACCTTAAGATATTGAGATGAACTATTACTCACCGTTATCAATGGTCTCCGCAAATTTTTCTAAGCCAATCAAGGTATTGTTGTGGTTTAAAAATGGTACGTCATCATCAATTTGCTTCATGCATTCTTCCGCCATTTGCATTGAACTACTAACGGAAGACCACATAGATTCTAACATAGTTGTTCCACTTTGACAACGCGTGACTGGTCTCAAAGTTATGGTCAGGTTTGAAATATTAAGGGAGCTATCGTTTGTCATAAGAGCATTCCACGGTACCATTGCTGTTAAACATCCAATATGCCCGGAAATCACTTCAAAAGCCCAGCCTTGCTCTTCAAACAAGTCATTAAAAGCCTAGAATATAAATATTTTTAAAAAGGACTTAAATTAAAATATTTTGTGAGAATAATCATGCGAGTAAAACCAAAGTTTAATCCATAATCTATAAACGTTCGGGCTGGGAAGAATGAATTGCAACTCTAGAGTCAGTAGCAAAGTCTTTCATAGGAGGGAGGGTATTCAAATATGCATGCCTTCTTACCCTTGATGTTTGTACCTCGTTTTCTTTGGTCGATATGACCAATAATAACCTCAATCCGGTCACCATTAATTAAGTTAAAAGCTTTTGGTTTTTTTTAATATGTGTTCTAATTAAAATTCGGAAAATCATAGAGAAAAAGTTAGAGGCTCTAGTCGGGAGCTTCCGACTAAGGGATACCCCTCTTCTACCAACACTAAATGCAGCTAACGGTACGCGCTCGTTAGAAATAAAAATAAATTTAAAAAAATAGAAAATTGTTTCCTTGATAGGACTCGAAAAGACATCATTACTTTCCGCCGCCTCTACTCAACAGCCAAAGTAACAACTAATCACTTCTGAAAAAAAAACAATTCATGTGCCTTGTGCTAGCGGCCGCTGACACGTCGGCGACCAATACATATATAAGCACAAGTTTTGTGTGTTTCTGTGTTTCATAACCGATCTTCATGTACTATATCTAGGTCTGCTAAAAACTCAATTACATCAAAATTAAGTTTTATATTTGTGGGAAATACAACTTGGTTTATACGTGTGTGGTGGTAGCTCGGAGATGGTAATAGTTATAAAATAAAATATGTTTGTGATATATGTCATTCTAGAAGCCTTCGCCAGCATGTCCCTCCCTGTGGCACCAATCACAGTACACGAAGAGAAGCAGGACATCAAGAGTCTTAAAAACCGCAAAGCTCCCGGCGAACTCTGCTTTGATAACCGGTCAATTAAGCTACTACACTGCTAAGCGATGATTTTTCATGTCTACATTTTTAATGCAGCTCTTCGACTAGGTCACTTTCCAGCGGTCTGGAAAAAGGCGCAAGTGGTTATGCCGTACAAAAGCGGAAAGCCTTCCAACCAGCTGGAATCATATTCCCCCATCAGCCTCCTGCCTGTCTTTGGGAGATGTATCCTTAGAAGGGTCCTGGAAAGTACGGTGATAAGACATGCAATCCCGATTCAGGCACGGTACACCTGAACAACTCCATTGGGTAGTTAACTTCATACTAGACAGTTTCCACAGAAAAGAGTATGTGGTAGTAATCTCAATATCCAGCAAGCTTTCAACCGGGTGTGGCCCGCAGGTTTTCTCTCCAAAATCGAGGAACACCTAAATCCGCAGCTTCCTAACTGAGAGATGTGGTGCAGGATGGCGTAGCCTCTCAAACCAAACGCATAGAAGCGGGCGTTCCGCAAGGCAGCGTTTTGGGTCCCACTTTATACAGCCTGTTTACACATGACATGCCCACTGCATATGCTATGCAAGTCTCTGCAGTACCAGGCAACATCATGTCCAAAATAAGGCGAATGAGCTGGCTTTTCAACTCCAACAACAAACTCTCGCTCCGAAACAAGGTCCTCATGGGCTCCAAGTCTATGGTATAGCTGCGAAAACACATCTGAACAAAATTCGCATCATTCAGGCCAAAATCTTGCGCAAAATAAATGGAGCCAAATGATATACCCGCACACGCGACATCGCAAAGGACCTCAGGGTACCGATGGTGGGCGACGTAGCTAACAGGCAAGCAGCGAGCTACCCAACGAAGCAGAAGGTGTCTGAAAGGGACCTACCCAACTGACTTGGTCGATCGTTATATATAGGTTACAAACTGTATTAAATACCACGAAATCTGTTTTTGTTTAAGTATGTTAATAGCTAAGACATTCAAAACAACAACACTTGGATAACCAGCTTACTTATATTTGGTTCCCGCACGTGGCCATTCAACGTGCTGGGAAAACCTAAAGCCAGGTGTCGCGTATGCAACTCTAGGTGCAGTGGGATCGCTATATCGGCATATTTACCGCACATGCCAATAATTGTGGAATCAGCAAACCAATAAGGTTCGCTGATTCCCAAAATATGCGTAGCCCTGCGAAATGCAGAATGGGGACATTTCAACATATGCAACAACACCAGCTAGAGACGCCGCGCCGACAACGACGCTTCATCGTTGGACTGAGGTTTCATTAGAGATTAATTAAGATACAATATTTAGTTTACAACTTGGACTCATTGTAAGCACATAGTGCTGTCAAAAACAAAAAATACACTTTTTATAAATAACTACCATTAAACTGGTTAATTGCAGGACCCCCGAAAGATGAAAAAAAAATTTAAAAAACCATTAAATGGCCATAAGAAGTTCGTTCATATAAAGCCAGTAAAGGCTAAAGTTTATTAAACAAGTTTTTCGCAAGTCAAAATAATTTCAAGTGTTTGGCCCCTTAGTAGGCTACCAGCTTAAGTGTTGTGCAAAAAGAAAGGACATGCTAGTCCTAGCCACACCTGTACACATCGATAGATATTCACATAGTGAAGAAACACTAATAATCACGTAGTGATTTCAAAAAAACTATCACATAGGCAATAAAAGAGTGACGCATGAAAGTTCACATAGTGAAATTACATAAAATTCCCATAGTGAATAAAAGAGTGACCACAAAGAAAGTTCACATAGTACAAAAAAAAAAAGAAAAGAAAACACATCGATCCGGGGATTACAACAAGAAAATTCACATACTTAATATTAAAATAAAAGTGATAGCTAATCAAATAAAATATTATACAATATATATAGACATATATATAATGGTGAAACACAAGGTACTCATAAATAACTAAAAAAGAAAAAAAAAATCGAATCAAAAATGGTTTTAAAGGTTTTAACCATCCGAGAGAAGCAACAAACAAAATCTACTAATAAAAAGCCTAGAAGAAGACAGGCAAACAAATTGAAAATAAACATAATAAGATCAACTCCATCTATAAGAAGACATCCGCCAACTCCTACATGGATTCTAGGATAGTTGTAGCTTTAACGTAAGTCATCGTCATCATTTATATCGTACGCCTATCAATTGGAAAAAATTAAATGTTGCCACATGCAACAGTACGCGGACAAACGAGATATTGGTACCTTACAATACCAATTAAACAAGTTAGTTCAAGCAGGGATACCATAAGCTCCTTCTATCAGAAAATTTATGAGATTCTCTCATTAATGTCCAGGATTATCGATTGTCTAGATTATAAGGAGGAAGCATTGCTTGCAAAGACTAATTCTTATAGATATAGTCTGTTGAGCGTTAAAAGACCGACAAGCTTACCAGAAGCCTTAAACATCTGTCTTAAGTTGGACAACCTAAATAGGGCGCATCAAGCTAACACTATGCAACACACCTAGTCGCATAACGTTAGACGTGGTCCACAGCCAACATACTACAACAACGGAGGCAGCCAAATACCTCAAAGACCAATACGTAACCAAAACTTTTTCCCAGAATTAGCACATTTTAAACAGAGTCAGCCTAGATTTGTACAACAGCAACAACAATTTCCTCCCTCATTACCGCCAAGGCGTGAACTTCCACCAACTCCAATGGAGATAAATACTTCCTTACAAACGCGTCAAGTTAACTACCAAAATAGACCCCAAATAGCAGCTCAGTGTCCAAACACCACCCAACAAAGTTAGAGATAAGCAGCTCTGCAAACTAGACAAAATAATCAGGCTGCTCAGCAAATGAAACGACCTCTTTCTCAGGTCACACACCAGGTCACTAACAAACAACAAAGAGTTTACAATACAGAAGTTATCATAGAAGACGAACAGGCTTATGAAAAAGAACAAGATTATAACGAGTAAGAGTATGCTATTATGGATAATCAAGAAATAAAAGAGTACGAGTATGAAATAGCCGATGATGTCAAATTTTTTGACGAGGTTCATCCTCATTACCTTTCTTAGAGTTTAAAACGGGGAACAATAAAAAAATAAAATTTTTAATAGATACAGGCTCCAACAAAAATTATGTATAACCCTCAGTCATTCGAGCAGCCATACCGAATGAAGTATGCTTTGCAGCAAAGTCCATAAGAGACAAGAATATCACGCATTATACAAATAGAGATATTTTCGTTAATGTGATAGGAAAAATCCAATTTATCCATTTATCGGAACTAGGTACCTTTGACTGGATCATAGGGCACGACACATTGAAAAATTTAAAGACCACAATAAATAGACATGATAACTTTTCACGCTGTTAGAAAAAGTTAAATACAGAACTTAGGAACTTCCAATGGGACTAATGGCTAGCATAGAACTTAGACTTTCTCATTTAGACGACCAAACTTGCCAAATAATAGATTCAATAGTGAAAGAATGTCCAGGTCTTTTCGACGAACCGGACAGAACACAGAAACTAAAAACGATAGACCTGTCTATTCCAAAGCGTACACCTACCCTGTGGCATTAAAAGAGGAAATAAATAGACAGAAATAAAAGAATTATTAGCCGACGGCATTATTCGATCGTCGCGTTCCCCATATAGTTCCCCGGTGTTCATCGTGACAAAAAAAGGAGACGCGTCGGGGAAGAAAAAACACCGCATGGTAATCGAGTACAGAAAACTAAACGCAATTACCATCCCTGACAGATATCCAATGCCATTAATAAACAGTATTCTATCAAATCTCGGCGAAAATAACTCTTTCTCCACAATAGACCTCAAAAGCAGATTCCACCAAATCGCGCTTGAAGATTCAGATATTGAAAAGATAGCCCTTTCTATCAATAATGGCAAATTCGAATTTCTTAGACTCCCCTTCGGGCTACGCATCGTCCCGTGGTTTTTTAAAGGAATTTGAATGACATATTGGGAAAACACATAGGTAAACGTTTACATGTTTACATAGACGACATCGTAGTATTCGAAAAAAAATAACATTTTAACAACTTACGATTAGTTTTTGAGACTTTGTGATTAATTACAAAGTCCATTTAGTTTCGCATAGTTCCTTTGTATTTTTGAATAACCCTCCTTAAAAGTACCGATGCGTATTTGTATCCTGGTCTAGTTCATGATTTATTTTAATGATTTTTTTAGACTCATCGAGATCAGTGCGCATCATTCAAATTAAATGCGATGTAGTCTGTTTCCAACTTTGTAGATACAAAGACAATATAAACACTAAGATGAGTAACGCGCAAGCATTAGCACGCGACGCAAAATTTCTAGCCTGGCCTCCTAAACAGGGTTTTACGATTTCGCACGACTTGCAAGCCGACTGGCTGTTCGAATGCCGATGTCGCGGCTTGCTGATGCTGACATGAACAACGAAGTTAGTCGCCAGCCTGCCTTCAGGAAAGGTGGTCGATGTTGCTTTGCGTCGCTTCTTTTCAAAGTACATTGGGCGAAACAGTTTTGAACTTACAATCGACTCAAAGCACTTTTGCTTTATCCATGAAATGCATGCCTTAATAAAATGATATATTACCCTATATACTAACGATACATTTTATAGTAAAAAATGTAAGAATTAAATCAGTTTTACACAAGCCGCATCTTTTGCAATAATTATGTTAAGAAAATATCACATATACATAGATTGATTTACTTTTGATTTTAGTCAGTGTATGCTCGAGAGGAGTTCTTGTCTCAGCCAATGGCGTGCAAACACCTTTGGTTGTATGCGTGAATTATGCATGCATAACTACATAAAAATATGTATATATGTGTTAATCACTGTTCCGGCTTTGGTTGGTTAAGAAATACATTTTCTTAGTTTTCTAGCGGTGATCATGACCTACCCCAAATTTCTGTTAGCATATGAATGCAAGTTGTGTACTGAGGTACTCCGTAGTAAAATATGTATTTTAAGGTTGATGGAAATATTTACTGAATAAGAAAAAACCAAGTTTGTAGTTTTAAAAGGTTCTGTTTATTCATACGAACAGCTTGTCTGACAACGCTAGAACAACTCGGCTATTGATGCTGATTAAGAATATATTTACTTTATGGGGTCCAAGATGTTTCCGACTGTCTATAAGGAATTAACATTGTTGCTTCTTCTGATCAGACCTCATATGTTTATTTGGCTAGATACGTTAAAGTTTCAAACAATAATATTTTGGATGATATGAAAAGTATTTCGGTCGCATGTGTCATTCCACCTATTTGCGATATTTTTTTTTATATATATAAAACGATTTGGGTGAACATCATCAAAAAAGTTTGTTTTAAACCAATTAATATGCCTGCATTAGTATTTTAAGCTTCACACAAGCCCGACAGACACACATACATTTATTCTCACCTAAAATACCTCCATATGGAGGGTCAAAATTAAGAAACAGCACACAACACTAAAAGTTATATGATAAATGTACTCCAGTGCAGTTACCTATACACAAAACCTGGTACACCATCAGGACCGCCTTGATTAAGTAAAGATCTGTGGTAGGTCAGTTATGTTAAGATAAATATTACAAACTTTTAGTGACACAAGAATTTAAAATCTAGTTCGACATCTGAAAAAGGTGGTTAGGACATTTTCCTTAAAGCATTTCTTAAAATTTGTACTCTGCATTTTAATTTTTTTTAGGGAAGCCAAATAGACGTCAACTGTTAATCAAACGTTGCAAAAACATCACAAAGCGTGTTAAGGATACCAAAAAGGAATGAAACGGTAACATAATAGCTTCGGTGGCACATGCGATTACGCGAAAGCCTTCGCCTTCAAAGCAGCTTACTGGTAATTTGACCGCTTCATTTCATAAAGGAGTTGAAAGAACTGCGTATAAGCAACTGATCGTCAACCTCCAGTTCCGTGACTGCGTCGATGAAAGAAAGAGCCTGAGGGTAAATTCCATTTATAAATTTCACCATACTTAAGATATGTGAAACGTTTTCAATGGATCCACCTTTCATTTAGACTTGTTGTGAATGCTAAGAGTAAGCGGGTGGAATAACACTTCTAAGGTAGAGATCGAGTAGCCGTTCCATTGTCTTCAGAATGAAAGACCACAGTCTAATATTAGTTTTGAAAGGTCACGCTTACCATGGATACAAACCAATCGGACTCAATTACATAAAAAAAAGGATATGGTTGGTGCTGTAATTTCAGATGCGTTTTGACATGCATACATCAGCATTGGTGGATTATGAGACGCAAGGGTCTGCGACCTTTGGGTTGAATTACAAGCAATAATTTTGGACCAGATATTTTTGGTGGTGTTGATATTTTTAAATCAAGTGCCCTTTGTTGTTAAGCTGCTTTAAGTCCTGTTCCTTTAATTTACATTTTTTATACCCTTGCAGAGGGTATTTTAATTTTGTCGTGAAATGTGTTACGCATAGAAGTAGACTTCTCTGACCTCATAAAGTAAATATATTCTTGGTCAGCATCAACAGCCGAGTCGATATAGCCATGAACGTCTGTCTGTCTGTCTGCTTCTATGCGAACTAGTCTCTTCGTTTTAAAGCAATCTTTATAAAACTTTGCACATATAAAACCAGATGGATCGGACCACTATATCATATAGCTGTCATAGGAACGATCGGGTGAAAATTAAGTGGTTGTATGTATCTTGACCAAACTCGGCATTTACTATTTTCTCGGTACTTCTTAGATAGGGGCAAAGCATTATGAGCATTATGAAATGGTTGGGTCTGCAAAGGTATTAGATCTTTGGCGTGCCGAAGATAGCCCTTCTTTCTCGTTCTATTTGTAAATTATTAAGTTTTAGATTTGCTAGTTTAATAACAGCGAAATTTCTGGACGGATTTATAGCCGCACTTCAGAATAATTTTTTTTCGCAATTGTGCCACAACCCTTGTCCTAATTTGACGGTTAGGAAAGTGCAAGTTGTACTAGGAACATATATTAGCACTTAAAAGATCATCTTGTTCGTTAACTAATGACAATTAGTATATAGTGTGATAGGTAAAAGAACTTAAATCAATATAATGCGATGTATCGTTCATATTTTTAAAATCCCTATAATAATATAAGGCTAATGAGTATGTTACTGTGCATTTGAACTAATTAAACAAGTAAGACCCGACCTTCTTATTCAAAACCAAATAAATTAAAAAAAAAAACAAGGTTCCCTTGGCAGGATTCGAACTCGCAACTGACCCTGACAGAATTGCGCAGTTACATATAACTTATTTATTAACCCATCTTAATGAAATTTTCTACGTATATCTTATTGTCCCATGGAATTTATGTGTATTCTCAAAAACTCAACTGCATTTTAATTGTGGCTTAAATTGGTTGGCAATATATGTTGGGTTATTAACTTGACTTATAGCTCTGCGGAGTTATCGGGGAGGTGGCGATAGGTATAAAATGAAAAATACTTGATATACTTATATAAAATTCTAGAAGCAATATATCAAGTTTTGTGACTCTAGCTTTTAATACTTACCAAAATTGCTCAAAAAACAGGATGTCGATATTGATTCTTATCGATTGCTTGTAAACGGAGTAAGTTACCGATTAGGAGGACCTAAATCTAAAATTCAGGTCTCTACCACTTATAGGTTCTGAGATCTTTGCGTTCACACATACGGACAGACGGACGGACGGACGGATAGACAGTCAGACGGAGATGGCTTAATCGACTCGGCTATTGATGCTGATCAATAATATATATAAGTACTTTATCGAGTCGGAGATGCGTTCTTCTGCCTGTTACATACATTTGCATTTTGCACAAATACAATATTCCCTTTTTACCCAGTTTTAATGGGTTCAGGGTATAAAAAACAGTATCATCGGCAGGGGACCACTTGATATACATCTACTCAACGGGTACAACAATAATTAAGCATTATTGAGAAAAAATGAATTAAAAGAGCAGCACAGAAAACAATCTCAATTGCAATGCTGTTAATAGAATTCGAAGCAGACGCGCATGAATGTGTGTGTATACATGTATACAGCTATTCTTGGCATTTGCGTCGCAAATACATGCGCAATCAAACTACCGAACAACAAAATAAAAACCGATTTGAATGAAATTTTCTACAGTATATATTATTCTACCATAGAATAAAGCCAATTTTATTAAAATTGTGGCTTAAATAAGAGGGCAACATAAGTTGGGTTATTCACTTGATTTATTGCTATGGGGTGGTAGCGGGGAGGTAACGATAGGTATATAATTAAACATACTTGATATATATATAATATTCTGGTATTCCGGACGAGGGAATACACTGAACCAAAGGCAATATAAACACTTAGATGAGTAACGCCCATACATTTGAATGCTACGCAAAATTTCTAGCCAGGCCTTTCATCTGGCCTTTGAGACTTCGTACGGCATGCCTGCCGACTGGTTGTTCGTTCTCCAAAGACCAGACGAACGAATGGCGAAGGTCGCGGCTTGCTGATGGTGACACAAGCAACGAAGTTAGTCGCTAGCCTGCCTTCAGCACAGCTGGTCGATGCTTCTTTGCGTCGTTTCGTTTTCGAAGTACATTGATCGAAAAGGTTTATAACTTACGATCGACGCAAAGTGCTTGTGCTTATCCATGAAATGCATGCTTTATTTAAATGATATATTATCATAGATACTAACGATTAATTTCACAGAAAAATTTAAGAATTAAATAGTTTTTACACAGACGGACATGGCTAGATCGACTCGGCTAATGTTGCTGATCAAGAATATATAAACTTTATGGGAGATGCTTCCTTCTGCCTGTTACATACATTTTTTGCATTTTGCACCAATACAATATACTCTTTTTGATCATTTTTAATGGGTTCAGGGTATAAAAAATACCCATCGAATTTTATGACACGCAACGCGACGCAGTCGAACGTCAAAGAAATATTTTGGCATCTGAAGATGTCATCTTAATGTACCCGGATTTTAAAATCCGCTTTGGCTTTACTACTGACGCTTCGGCAAATGGCATTGTTGCTGTGCTGTCCCAAGAAGGGAAGCCGATCACAATGATATCACGCACATGAAAACAGTGTTAAAATCATTACGGAATCAATGAAGCGAAACTTTTAGCTAATTACCTGTATGGTACTAGAGAGCCCCATTTTCACAGATCACCAATCCATGACCTTTGCAGTGATCGAGAAAAACACTAATGCAAACATCAAGAAAAAAAAGCATTCGTTGAAGAACATAATACTAAAATATACTAGAAACCAGAAAACTATGTGGCAGATGCATTGTCGCGTCAAAACATCAATGGCCTGCATTACGAGCCCAAATCTGACGTAGCACCATTCTTTCAGTTCTACAATTGAAACAATAATTACAATAGATAAATTGTTTTAGAATCCAAATTATTTTGGAAGAAGCGCGTTATGCCTTAAATCGGAAAATCATTATGTTCGCGAGTACTATCGCCATAAAGACAGTTTACCGATAAGAGTGACTTAATAAAAACTATAAGTCTCACGGTTAATCCCGACGTTGTAAAAGCATTTCACTGCGAATTACCAACTTTAGCCGCTATACAACAAGAGCTAGTATCACTATTCCCATCAACAAAATTTTGGTATTGCAAAAAAGTCGTCTCTGCCATTACCAATAAAGAACAACTAGAAATTGCAATCTCAGAGCACAGAATAGCCAAAGAAGAAGTGATAAATTGCGAAGTATGCACTAAGGGAAAATACGCTAGCCACCCAAAGAGGAAGAAACTTGGCGAAACACCCATTCCATTCCACACCGTTGAAAGATTACACATTGATATTTTCTCTACAGACAAGATTTTGTTCCTGACCTGTGTTGACAAATTTTCAAAATTAGCTATCGTACAACCATTGGTGTCCAGAGCAAGATCAGATGTAATCACCCCCAACCTTCATGTGGTTAACTTTTTTCCGAATGAGAAAACTATCTACTGCAATAATGAAGCATCATTCAAGTCAGAAACAATCACCCCATTGCTAAAAAGCCAATTCGACACAGACATCGTTAATGCAACTCCACTCCACAGCTGCTTCAACGTGCAAGTGGAACGCTTCTACAGCACTTTAATAGAGATTGCTAGGTGCCTCAAAATCGACAAAAAAAATTCAATTACACGACCCTGGCAATTCTCAGAGCTGCCATTGAATACAACAAAACATTACATTTAATAAACGGACAGCGTCCGTTAGACGTTGTCCACGTGGCCTCAGATAAAATACGTCAAACAATCATAGATAAAATATCAAAGGCGCAACAAGGCCTGCTCCGCAGATCCAACCCGGACTGACAAAACAGTATTTTTGAAGTAGGCGAGACAGTTTACATAAAAAACAATAATATATTAGGATATTATCGCCCTTATGTTCCGAAGAAAAGGTTTAAGCCGATCTAGAAAAGACAGTTCTCATTAAGGGGAAGGTCGTCCATAAAAACAACCTTAGGTAGTCACAAGATCTTCAAACCCAAACAAAATAATAAAAAATCTATAATTCTGGCTCCCTACAGGTTCATCAGGATACTTTTCGTGCTCAGAACGAGCTCGGATCACCGACTTCTCAAATGTTAATTACATTCCCATACTTGATGGTAACGTTTTAGTATGGGAACAATAAAGCTACGTAAGACACACCACTGCCCTCACTAACTTTTTCAACATTGTAGATGATACTAAAAAATTGTCCGAATCATTCCCCCATTCGCATATGCGAAAGTTAATAAAAAGTTAATAAAAATGAGATCAAATTCTTGGCACTTTTTCCAAACAGTACTATTTCAAATAGATTAAACTTTCACATCTTTAGAGCGAACAATATTTTGTATATTTACTTTAGATATATAATTTTTTGTCGGCACTGCAACTTAATAAGAGATTATACACTTTTAGTTATATTCTCTGTCAATGTTTTAAGTAAGATTCGGATCTATAACAAGATGAGTGCCCTACATTATACAAACACATTGAAATACCTAAAATATTGACTATGCGTCGCTTTATGTTGGCTTAAATTTGTATTACTGAAGTTTAACTTTTAAGTGCATGTTTTACATATGTACAAATATATTTCCTATATAATTTGCAATTCCCTGTCCGTCGAGAAAATGTGAAAAGCTCTCATATCATGTGACAAACAACCACGAAACATGTGTCCGTATCGTCTTAGCTAGAATTTTTTTGCCCAACTACCTGCAAACAAGTTAGCATTCGTTTACCGTTTTATCATCATAAGAACACTTAGTAGAGAACTAGTTAAATAAATCTATCCAATACAAATCTCAGTTATGCTGTAAGCCCGGTTTTTAAAAAATTAGCAGTTGTGCTATTGCACTGTTAACATGGAACTGTGGTCTAGTCGGGAAAATCCTTATTCTACTAAAAACAAAACTTGTAAATGCATACGTAATTGTATTTATTAATTATTAAAAAGTTTCCTTGGCAGGGTTCGAACTCGCTACTGACCGCATTATATGGTGCCGACTCTACTCAACCCCAACATCAGCAAAAAAAAAAAAATACTTTCTCCGGTAGGGCTCGAACTCGCGACAAAGCGCGCCACTATGATATGCCACTGCTATGCCTCTACTCAGCATATGGCGATATGTATAAAATAAAACTTACTTGATACTTGGTGACTCTAGCTCCTATTATTTACCCAATTTGCTCAAAAGACAGCATGTTGATATCGATTTTTATCGATTGCTTGAAAACGGAGTAAGTTATCGATTATCGGAAACAAAGTCGATCTGCGCAGGCACTAGGACGGCCTACATCTAAAATTTCAAGTCTCTAGATCTTAAAGGTTCTGAGATCCTTGCGTTCATATACACGGACGGATGGACAGACAGACGGACATGGATAGATCGACCCGGCTATTAATGCTAATCAAGAATATATATGCTTTATGGGGTCGGAGATGCTTCCTTTTTCCTGTTACATACATTTGCGTTTTGCACAAATACAATATATCCTTTATACCCATTTATGGTTTAAAAGAGTGTCAATATAGAACTGCGCGACTAGAGGATACCCTGAAAATTCTTCTAGAAAAACCATTTTTAACACATTGAGTTCTATCGAAGAGAGCTCTTGCGTATTTATTAGTAGTAAGTGTGGCTCATATTAAATATCCAAGCACAAGAGTTTCCCAATTAAACATACATACGTATTACTACTCAAACCTAAAATTTACCATAATGATAATGCGTTTATTTTAATAAACGATTATACATTGATTCACATCGTATTTACTTTGTATACTTGTAAACGAATTCGTACATTCATTAGATATCCAATGAAATCATTATTCAAAATCCTCTGCGGTAGGTAGATTTATATACTTCTTACCTTAACTTTTAACGAAATATTTTCCACAACAGCTTTTCCATTATATAGATCAACTTTTAACTGTTCCAAGTTAAGGTTATTTTCAAAAAACTGACCTAAATACCTTTGTAAGAGGTATCTACAAGTCTTTGTTTTAAGTCCATCCCACAGATTAAACCAAGACATCGTTATTATTTGGTTTAATAGTATAATAAATCGCTTGTACTTAGTCTATTGTTATTGTTTTATATTACGGATATGTTGTTGACATCAGTTTTTCGATAAGAAAAATCGATTATGAAATCCTTGAAAAGATATTGAAAAAAGTGCATTCTCATTTGATAGAATGTCTCTATGTTACACTTGCATCAAAAATATCGATAAGAATCAAACGTGTTTTGTAAACATTTCCCGTCCATTTGCACTTCTAATAAGGTGTTATTCTTTTTCTATTGCCAAAAAAATCAACTCCAGTTAATCCAGCTTTTCTTCTGGATGCATTTGAAAATAAGCATTTGCATTACTGAAATTGTATTATATTACAGCAAGTTCGTTGGATATGAGCTTCATCTGAACTTAAATTTTATTATTGTTTCTTGTTTTTTAAAGAATTTATTTTAAAACGTCGCTTTGGATCCTTTTTATGAATAGCTTAACAGCAGAATAGTGATGGCTCTCATGGAGAAACAGAACAGCCTCTTTAAACTAAAAATCTATTCTTCACTGCCAGATTGCATTCTCTAACTTTTTGCTGGACTTTTTTTTACAGCAAAACACACTTAAAACTCGGAATTTGTGTTAAATGCAAAATATCATTGCTTAATATTTGAAAACAATGCAGAAATCAAGCGAACAGCCTATGTGTGTGCTTTGCTTTTGGACTTAAAGCCTCTGTCCACAGGCTTAAGAACTGTCACATTTTCAAATTTCACATAATGGAGTTTCACCGGTTTTTGGTAACATGTGAGTGGCAAAAGTGCCGCTTCTTTAAATAAACAGCTGATCGAGTTTCATTCATTTACATAAGCGCCGTAAAATTTTTCTTCCAAAACTCAAAAATTACGCTCTCTAAGTAAGGCTCCATTTTAGGTACTCTTTTCGAGATTTCACCATGTTTAAATTCTAAAAACTGTGGGATTATTCTTATTTCAAATTTCTTATTTAAAGTTGCCACTTGCCTTCGTTGATATATCAGAGGTTCATGCTTACGATACTTTACCATTTTTCACAATATCGATAGAAATATCGATAGATCATCGCAAAAAAACATGAAATGTCTGTGGCAAACTTACACATTTTGAAAAAATTTGCCCTTCTTGATAGATGTGTGAAATGTGTTTTCTTATAGGGAAACGCACAGGGCGCATATCACACATTTGTCGAAAATGTGATATTTTCAGAAATGTGTTCAGTGGACAGAAGCTATTAGAAGCAATCGTAGAAAAAACTTATTATAACAATTGTGATACATATTTTAAAAACTTCTGATGTGATGTATTTTATATTTATAATTTTCAATTAGTTATATTTCCGGTTGGCTCAAAAATATGTATTTGATACAATTACATTTGAAACATGTAATTGATATTTATAATATTCAATTAGTTACATACATATATTGCCGGCTGGTTCAAAACCATGTACAAAACTGCTTACACATCATCTGTAGCGAACGCACTTACAGTATATGTAAATACACTACTGCAAATACAAGCAACATAAATAAACCAATTATTGGATGCCATTTTATTGCAAAATTGAAAACCCAAAGGTGCAGTTTACTGCATTCTCTGTGGTGTCGGAACGAGAGAGGGCTATCGGTTGTGTGCCTGGTTTGTTCAGAGTGGATACAGGCGAGCTGTGGTTCCCTGGACATTCAAATGATGCTATTGCTCATATGGGCAGTGTCCGCATATAGCCTTTAGCTGCCCAAAACGAAGGGGAGTTTTACTCAATTTTCGATAGAACCAACGTGATCCAAGTATTTATTACTTGTTAAATTTAAAAATAAATAGTGCGAGAAAAAACTTAAGTAAATTGCATTGCAGAAAACAAAATCTTAAAAATATATACAAAATTGAAACCAACCACCATTACTGCTGGCTTGTGCCGAAAAACAAAAATTGTGAATTATATTGTTGGGTTTAGTAGGCTAATTGTAAATATTGTTACGAGCAGTTAAGTTTAGTTTGATTTGCTTTTATTAGTAGCATTATTAATACAACGTCGATGTTATTAAAATTCGTCGCATGGTAATCGGTAGACGGTCATTTAATTGGGGTGGAGAAGGAATCAGTGCAGGAGGGCGGCATTTATGTCCGCGGGGTTCATTTAAATATGAAGGGCATCTTCCGTAAGGCTGTAAGAGAGCCACTCCGAAACCGATTGTGCTGAACTAGAAAGAGGTGCCGGCCGCTAAAAACGATAAGAGGCTGCAGCAATAAGAAGCTCTATCGTCGACCAAAATTTACGTTTTAGGAGATTAACATGGAGGAAAAAATCGGATGGAGGCTGTGACAGCTCCGTCGTATACTCTTCCGGCTTTGCAACGCTGCTCAGTAAATATGTAAGCTGACAGATAATGACATTTTGGAAAACATCCTGAACCATCTCCGTTTCATAAAAAACTCCGCCGAGATCTCTGTTCCGTTGAGCGAAACCCTGTATAAACGAACTAGAATGTTTGTGCTGAACGATGAAGCCTTGGTTGTAGTGGTTGGTTCATGCCGATTTCAGAAGGGAATTTTGGATCCAGTGTTAATCCCAAGATGCGCATGCATTAATTCTATGCGACCATATGCTGTAAGTTTTTTTTTATTTACGTAAGTATGTGTTTTATATATTACTAGCGAGTATTTCCCGGCCTTGCCCGTGAAACTTTTTATACCAATAATGCCTTTCCACTAAGTAAACGGCCGTGGAAAATTTAAATCCATGCCAGTTTTGCGATGAGATTCTCTTCAAGAATTTTGAAAAATAAACTTTCGTTTAAGGAACCTTTGACCTGCAATTGTCACCCAAGAAGGTATAAAAAGAAGTATTTGCTGGCTGGCTCGAGATCCTGCTCTGTAAAAACAAACAGTGAAACAATTTTATTTCATTTTTGCCTCCATATATTTCGATTTATATTTTCGTAAAATATTTTTCATTTTATTTTCATAATCTTCTACATTCATTGCTACGGTTTCGTTACACTTATCGGACGATAGAATATTAATACTATTATCTTTCAATAATTTTCGTGTCGGTTCCACTGTGTCCAGTATTGTTTAATACCTAGTGTTTTATTTTACTAATAAAGAGACTTTTATATTTCTATTATTTCCAAAGACTTACTTCTAACCGTTTGCAGTGTATTTTAAGAGAGGAGAGTCTCTTTTGCTGATTGGGAGAGCGAACTTCTTCCCTTTTGCGAGTTACGTTTGGCGGGAATTCTATTTTAGCGTAATGCTTCACATTGACATATTTTGGACCGACAAGAAACATTTTCTGACATGCATCGAAATATGTTCGAAATTTGGAATGTTTCCTGTAGGTTATTAGACGTACAAATCCCTATCGTCCAGCTTATGAACTTTCCCGAAACTAAAATTATATGCTGCGATAATTAGGCATTCTTTAACCTCGAATCATCTCCTCTTTGTTGAAAAAGAGGTATGGAGTAGATGTTATAAACGCGCCACCGCTGCACAGTTCCCTTAACGGCAAAGTAACCGCTAGAAATAATACGAGCACCTACTGATGAATTCAGGGAACCGATCAGATGTAAAATCGATAGGTATCAACAGATTCAGTTTGAGAGAAACAGAACCAAAAAGCAGAAAAGGGTATTTGATGTAGGAGATAAGATTTTTGCCAAGACCCACAGAGGCTAGGGAACAAACTAACCCCCTTGTGCGGAAACTCTCCATTCATAACTTGCAACGGTTTTTCATTAACAGGAGGGTGGACCGTAAGGACAACCTAATATACCATATTTTCTTTTTAGGCTAGACAGCACTTTAATCAGCATTCTAATTTAGGTTACTCAATTTTTACAGGCTCATGGGTATACTCTTCACCTTACTGGACATAGCAAAAGATCAAATCACCGAATACTACCCTGCCCATTACATTCCCGTTTTAGACGGCAATGGGAACAGTATAGCTATGTAAAACATTTTGCAAGTATTGATAGATAGCTATAGAACATATTCGAAATCTCTTGTCCTTATTGAAAGTACACCATCGACCAAAATTAAAAAAGCTAGAATGGGTGATTTTTTTACACTATCCCATTTATAAGAGGCGCATTTGACCAGAAATAGAATACAAACTACACTCGGCAAGTCAAAAATTATAAATCCCACCATTTTCAATCATATTGATTTGGAGTCAATTTTCTCTAAGCAACTGACAAAAGTCCTAATACTAGTTAATGGAAGGTACCTGAAATAAGTGTTTCTACTAATAAAATATCCCAAAGTTAAATATATGTGCCATAAGGTAGTTATTTTCCCGGAGGCCCACAACTACGCCATACAACGACTGCCGCACGATAGCGTGCTGGAATGCAATGATGGAGTTTTGGCCTTCGCGGATTGCTTAAAACTACGCGCCCTTTAGCAAGAAATCGGACAAATACACTTCCGCTTGCGGTTTGCTTTCAGAAGGTTCCGCCCTTTGCTATTCTCAGCCCAGCCACCTATACTCCATCACCTAGGTGAACAAGCGCATAATCATTGTCAACGAGCAATCAGAAACGGTCAGTACAGATGACAAACCAGAGGTGGCAATAAGCGTCAAGTAGCTTATCACCTACGTGCGCCTGGCCACCATACCATGATACTGACAAAAAAAAACTAGGCACAGTGCCCTCAGCACCGGTAATAAGTTTGCAATCGCTACGCAGGATGAACGAAGACAACCTACAAGTCATACAAGAATTCAAGATTGGTGTGGAGAGATACCAGCGACTTGGAAGTTTAGCCGTCGGTCTTTCTAGTGCTTGCGCAGATAGAGTCTGTTTTTTGAGCAAATTTTGTAAATATTAAGAGCTAGAGCCACCAAACTTAATATATTGCTTCTAGAATATTAAATATATATTAAGCACCTCTCAATATTCTATGGTACAATAAGATATACTTTAGAATATTTCATTAAGATCGGTTAAGAAAAACTCAAAGTTATATGTAACCCAACTTATATTGCTCACCAATTTAAGCCACAATTTTAATGCAATTAACTTTTTGAGAATACACAAATATTCTATGGTACAATAAGATATACTGTAGAATATTTTATAAGGAACGGTTGAGAAAAACCCAAAGCTATATGTAACTGCGCAATTGGAGGGGGCAGCATGTGCAAATTCCAAGAATTTCTACATGTACACACACACATTCATGCGCGTCTGCTTCGAATTCTATCAACAGTTTGCAATTGCGATCGTTTTTTTTTTTGTGCTGTTATTTTAATTCGTTTTTTTTTCTCAATAATACTTAATTATTGGTGTGACTGTTGAGAAGAGGTATAGCAAGTGGTACAATCTGTCGCGAGATCGAGTCCTACCGGGGAAAATGTTTCTTTTCTTTTTTTTTTTTTGCTGATGTGGCTGTTGAGTACAGTCGACAGCAAGTAATGCAGTTTGTTGTGATTTCGAACCCTGCCAAGTAAACTTTATTTTTATTTAAATTTATATTTATTACTGCAAACGAGCGCGTTGCGCGAGCTGCATTTTTTCACTAACCAAACAACATATACTCTGGACAACCAGTGGAAGTGGTGGGGCCTTCTCATTTTTTATGCGGCTGGTACAAAGTCGCTTTCGTTTTTGTTCGGATTCGAGACACGCTCGCACGCTCAAACAGCAAGAGAGTAAGAAATACATATGACTTATATGATGGAACGACATTACTGCTCGTTTTTATTCCCTTACACTACAGAAAACTGCTTTGGATTACTCTCAGTGATCTATCAATTGGTGTATTTACTATTGTACTGCCTGGGGACACGTCTGGATTGAATAAATTGAATGAAAAGGCTTAATATTATCATTCAATAAAATAATGAACACTATATATATATATATATATATATAAATGTATTTCACGAGAGTGAATTTGTATTTGTTTATTAAGTTGAATGTCTGGGTTAAGACTGAGAACAAAAATTTTCTTACGCTATATTTAAAGCTAAATTTTTGCAAAAGGACAGCAGCTGCAGCTTGTTTATGCTATTGGCTTTCTGTTGGTCATTATTATGATATAATGATTACAAATACTGTATATATTATAATTTGGAATATTTTCATTTCTTTAGTATGTTCGAAATATATTTCTTTTGTTTGAATCTACGAAAGCGGTTTTAAGTTAGCAATATTATTTCTTACGTATATACTTTGTGTCTAATCTGAGTTAAAATAGGTTGTAGATATCTCATTAAGTATTATTGAGCAATTATGGATTTTTATCATGTTATTTCCTAATTAAGATATCATTTATGATACAGTTTTGATTTAATGTAATTTTTGGTAAGATTTACGTTATAAGTATATTCGCTTCTATATAATAAATTTGTGTTATTAGATGGGTTTGTCTAACATGCATAGGCTAATAGTTAGTTTCGTCTTGTCCTTGTTGTATAGATTATTATAATGTGAGTAATATTTGTATTGTGGTTCGCCTTGCAAAATATTTTGATCATGGTCTGGGTAGGGTCGTATAATGGGGTTTTATTTATTTCTCTAGGAATGTGGGAAATAATTAAAATTTCATTCGTATCGGATCTAAGCCAAGTAGGTGCTTTTATAATAAGTAGTTTTTTGGAATTAACGTGTGTAATATAATCGTGTTTTAGTATTTATACCCTGAACCCATTAAAAATGGGTATAAGGGTATATTGTATTTGTGCGAAATCCAAATGTATGTAACAGGCAGAAGGAAGCATCTCCGACCCCATAAAGTATATATATTCTTGTTTAGCATCAATAGCCGAGTCGATCTAGCCATGTCGGTCTGTCTGTCCGTCCGTCCGTATGTATGAACGCAAGGATCTCAGAACCTATAAGAGTTAAAGACTTGCAATTTGAGATGTAGGTGCTCCTAGTTCCCGCACAGGTCAAGTTTATTTCGGATAATTGAGAACTTACTCCGTTTCCAAGCAATCGATATCGATATCCTGTTTTTTGGGCAATTTTGTAAATATGCATATATGCATATATATGCATTTGATGTTGGAAGACGAGGGTTCAGGGTATCCCCAAGTCGGGAGCTCCCGACTAGAACCTCTTACTTGTTTTAATTAAAAATTCCCAATCTTGTTAGTTGCATTCGCATTTCTAAATCTTCAATATATTCTGTAAGTTGTTGCATATTGAATGCTAGTAGTAACTACTGGATAGTTTAGATTATTCTCTTTCCTCACTTTTTTTGATTACTATTTATATTCCTTGGTTGACTGCTTCAATTACATTGTTGAGTTCGTTTATTTGAATACTATTTTGAGCTATTGAATTCATTTTTTTTTCAAGTTCTTTATCGTTGTTATCTAGGGTGCCAAATTAATGTTTGTATGTTGTTCCTACTAAATTAAGTAATCCTCTTTTATTTCTTTTTACTATGCGGATACCTTTTATTTCTCCTTGCAACTTTTCTGTTAAATAATGAATTTGTATTCTGTCTTTATAGTTTTTTGTCTGTAACAATAGTTTGTCATATGTGTCTTCTGTCTTTGTTAAATTTATTGTGAGACAATGGTGCTCATAATTATCTGGTATGTCTATCATGCCTATTTTAAAAAGTAAGTATCCATTATTTGAATTAAAAGGGTTGATATCTATAACTGGTTATTACTTCCTGGTAATAAGTTGACATCATTAATGCCAGAAAAAATTAATGTTATTATATAACTCCTGTAAAAATTTGTTCTTGTTAGTTTTCTTTTGTTTTGGATAATTTGTTTTATAATGCTTAATTTTTCGAACTCTGCTAGTCTCTTCAAAATGATCATCGTCAACTTGTTCTATTTTTCCAGTCGGTTTGTAAGGGTTTTGTAATTTACCGCGAATTATGGGTACTTTCCTAAACTTAATATTTCTTTCGAAATCCTTTCGGTTTTTATCAAGGTTTTTTTATTCTTGTCTCTTTTATGTTCTGGGTAGTATAATTAGGTATTCCTGCATAAATGAATGTCAGCTGAAGTTCTACCCAGTTGAGTTATGTTTTAGCTTATGATTACTGTATAAAACTGCCTCTATTTTCATTAGTCTATTTTCTTCGTCATCGTCAGTGTTGGATTCTGCAGCAGCCTCATCAAATTAGCATAAGCAAACATTCATGTAAACAGAGGTTGTAATTTTGGTCTAGTGGAACAGCTGTTTATTATAAACAAGGTTGGCAAGCCTTTCTTGCACTTGTAGCAGCTGCTATAAATTGCAAATTCCTTTTTTATCTGCTCTCTCATTTCGTTGTTGATCGAGACGAAGCGAAGAACCAATTCTGAGCCACAGCCAAATAACCTTAAAATCTACATAAATTTGAGTAATAAACTGAATTATAACGTGCTGTTGTGAAGGGCCAACATTTACTTATTTCTTGGTTTAGGTTCTAAACAGTTGCTAAAAAACATTAGTAACTCAACATTTGGAGGCCCCGGCAAGATTTAACATTGCAGTGCACACAAGCTTAATAAATCTATTGCAAATTAAAATTGTGATTATTCAAGTATAACATAATCATCGTAAATTGTTATAATTAAGCAAGTGCAAACCGCCTGTGTGAGCTGACCATTTAGAGCTCCCAAATATTCGCATATACATAAACGCCGCTAGTTGACTTTCGCGCTCTTCCCCTTGCGCGGTCATTCGCCGGATCAGCTTATATATATATACGCTTGTACATAAGCAGCTGCACAATTCATCGCAAGTTGTGTGCTCAGTTTGGTGTTCTGATTTTGTGCTTGTGAAATAATGATGCAAGGCGAGAACACAATTGATATGCAGTCAAACAGGGTGTCTTTTCTTAAGCGCAAAGCGGTTGCATTGTTCGAGCAAGCCAAGTGTATTGTAAATGAATTATCTGAGGATAAAATTAATAACTCTTGTGCCGTCAACTTTGAAGTGCGCCTTTTGCTAATTAAACAAACTAAGTCTGCCTTTAATACCGCGCACAACTCGCTATAGGAGCTTAATTTCGATCAACATTTTCCGGTGGTTATACCGTATATTCGGACTTTATTGCGATGTTTGAGTCAGTTGTCGACAAGGATGCCGAGCTGTCTAACATTGAAAGGTTGCAGCATCTTCGTTCATGTTTATCTGGCCCTGCGTTGGATTCGGTTCGAGCCTTGGAGTTTTCCGGTGCCAATTATTCTGTGGCTCTGGAATCCTAAATAGAAGATTTAGTAACAAACGGGTTGTTTTCCAGGCACACATCAATGAGATTCTTGGGCTCAAGAGGGTTGATTCGGAGTCGGCTTCAAAACTGCGTGAGTTCTCGGACAAGGTCAATTCGCATATGCGTGCCTTACAGAATTTGGGCAGTTTGGAGCAAATTTCGGGTTGCATAATAGTCCACACGCTGCTCCAAAGGTTGGACACCCAGACTCAGACCAAATGGGAGGAGGCCGCAGGCTTTGACAAAATCCCGACAGCCGATGAGTTCTAAGGCTGGAGAGCGTGCAACATGCCATGTAATCCCATATAACCAATTATCAGATGGGCAAATTCAACCATAGCACTAACCACAGCAAAAGAGTGCTTGTAGCTGAGACTAACCAAAATGGGTGCAGTTTTTGTGATGCGTCAGGTCTCGTGATCTACACATGTAGTAAATTCAGAAATTTGTCTCCATCCCTTCGGCTGCCATAGGAATGGACACCAAACTCGGTCTTGCAGTAGTAGTCAATGTCGTACTTGTGGAGAAAAGCATCATACACCGTTGCATTTTGCCACTTCAAGAGGAGCTGACGCGCCGACACCATTACATACATCGGCTGATTTGGGCGCCGCCACTTCGACGCACTCTCACTCCACTGCCTCTCTTGCTGTCCAAGGTCTGCTGTTGTGCTCCTGGCCACTGCAGTGGTACTGGTAAAGAATAGTTCTGGTTCCTTGTTTTCCTGTAGGGGCTTTTAGACTCAAGCTCGCAGTTGCACATGATCACATCCCGTTCCGCACAGAGACTTCAGTTAAGGAAAACCAGGTCGTCGACAGTTGTCATTGGTCTCGGAGACACAAGCGTCTCTACTGAAGAATCAGCTGTTAGGAATAACATGAAGTCACAAGACTCAGATTATTCAGCCACCTTTGATGCTCTTGTGACTCCAACAATTACCGATAGTCAGCCCAGCTTCGTCATCAATACATCAGACTGGAAAATTCCCTCGAACATAAGGTTGGCTGATCCTGCGTTCAACAAACCACAGCGAGTGGATCTCTTAATTGGAGCGAGCCTTTTCTATGAGCTTTTGTCTGTTGGGCAAATTGTGCTTTTGCCAGGACTACCGCTTCTGCAAAAAACTCGTCTTGGCTGGGTCGTGGCCGGTGGATTTGAGAGACCGCGCAGTACCTCGTTGCTGGATGCCGGCCGCACTCCTAATACCGAAGCTACTCAGTTGGACGTCCGTCTTGATGAGTTGGTTCGGTGGTTTATGGAAATTGAAAGCTTGGAAGAGGCTACAGTAGAGGCCACCAAAGAAGAGACGGAATGCGAGCAGCATTTTGCCAATAACTTCTCCTGTTTACCATCCGGCGAGTATTCAGGGCGGTTTCCTCTGAAGAGGAGTGTAGAGCTTCTAGGAGAGTCTTATGGTCAGGTTTATCTTCGATTTCTCAGTCTTGAGCGAAAATTGGGTCGGAATTCGCTTCTGAAGAAACAGTATTCGGTATTCATCAAAGAGTTTCTGGATCTAAATCTCATGTTGCGAGTTAGTCCAGAGTTGAGTGGCTGTTGTAAATACTGCCTCCCACATTATTGCGTCTTGAAAGAAGACAGCGCCACAACCAAGTTGCGTGTTGTGTTTGATGGCTCAGCAACTACTGATTCTGGACATTCTCTTAATGATGTACTGATGGCGGGACTAATCATTCAACCCAGGTTGTTTCACATTCTGATTCGCTTCCGCACATATCCTGTTGCTCTCACAGCTGATATTTGCAAAATGTATCGTTGTATCCGAGTGACTTCGCTTGCTAGTTACTTCCAGTGCATCCAGTGGAGGGACTCGCCTCGCCAGGATATCGAAATCTTTAAATTTTATACAGTAACATATGGGACCAAATCAGCATCATTTCAGTCCGTGCGCGCAAATCACCAGTTGGCCTTTGATGAGCGTGATGCATTTCCAATTGGATCGGATGCCATCAGGCAGGAGTTTTACGTTGACGATTTGATATCCGGAGACAACTCAGTTGCTGAAGCCAGAGAGAAAATTCGTCAAACGGCTGGGATATTGTCTCGTGGAAACTTCAAGCTTCAAAAGTGGTGTTCCAGTCACCAAGAAGTACCCAATGGAATAGCTTATGAAGATAGGGAACAGTACTTAAAGTTCGATGATGGAAGCGATGTCACCAAGGCCCTTGGTCTTGTATGGGATCCAGCGATCACCAGTTGCTATTTTCATATTCTGTTCTAGAACCCTGTGTTAAACCCTGCAGGCGATCAGTTCTGTCTATTGTTGCCCGGTTATATGATCCGATTGGACTTTTGGGACCAGTCATAACTAAGGCAAAGATATTTCTTCAACAGCTTTGTAAGGACAAATTAACTTGGGATGAAAGCTTGCCGATTGTACGTGATACGGCCTGGAGGGATCTATGCAGCAGTTTTCGCAACATTCGCCAGGTATCGTTTCCCAGAGTAGTACTCTTTGAAGAAGCTGATGTTGAAATACATGGATTCTGCGATACCAGTGTGGAGGCCTATGAAGCCTGATTTTACGTAGTGGCCAGGAGTCCACTAGCCACAAGTCGTATCGTTTGCTCCAAGTCTCGAGTTCCGCCATTAAAAACATCGACTGTCCCAAAACTGGAATTGTGTGGAGCGAAGCTGTTGGCTAGTCTGATGCATGAAGTCAAGCGCACAGGCATCTTTGTCAGTCAGTTTTATTGCTGGTGCGATTTGTCCGTTGTCCTATCCTGGATAAGAGATGAGCCCTTCAAATTTAACGTTTTCGTGGCAAATTGTGTGGCTGCCATACAAGAACTCACTGCCAGTATGGAGTGGCGATATGTTCCAACGGACCGAAATCCAGCTGACATTCTTTATAGAGGCACAGTTCCCGACGTCCTAGCCCAGTCGGAGCTCTGGTTTCATGGCCCATCGTATCTATTAAATGGTCGCCTAAATTGGCCGGCGACCTGTCTGCCTGAAGCTCCAACCATTGAATTGAGGAAAAGAGTACTAATTCTTAAGTCTCCAGATTTAGTTCTGGGATGCAAGCACGCCAACTCTTTTGGCTCCATGCAGCGCACATTCGGCTATGTATACAAATTTATGAAGCGTATAAGGCATCATAGATTCACTGCTGCAGACATTCATCACGGCACTCGCATTCTTGGGATGACATCAAGGAGATTCATTCTCATGGAAATGTGAAAAAATCCGGCTCCGTTGCATCTCTTGCACCATTTCTGGATGAACGTGACCTCCTCCGCGTCGGTGGCCGGCTCAACAATTCGTCCATGGACTATGATGCGCAACACCCGATTATACTGCCTCGGCGTCATGCAATCACCTTAGCTGTCATCGTTCAGTTTCATGAGAGGAATCTACACCCTGGTCCCCGTGCACTTCTAGCCAAAATTCGACTTAAATATTGGCCGATTGGTGGACAGTTTGATGGCATAACTGAGCCTACGTACTTAATTTACCCTCCCTATAAATGGCTCTGTTCAAAGCAACGCCATGACAATCCTCGAGTGTAAATTATGAGAGATTGTCCCTTTTAGTGATAGTTACTTTTTAAACTTCTACCATGCCTTTATACTTCCACATCTGCGTGTCTCAAAAATATTAACATCAAAGTGAAGTTCATTATATTACGGATACACATTTCATTATTTCAACGCTTCTGCAGAGTATTAAATTTAACAATATATGTTTTATTTTTATTTATTTTTTTTTTTTTAAGTTTGGAAACCTTATACGCTAGAAGAGCAGGCTAACTTGATTATGTCTTTAATTAATTTGCTTTGGCTCATTGAAGATACCACTTACGTGCGAATAAAGCGTTTACACATGATGACGTATGAATTTTAAATCATATCGGTGAAAGATGATATTTGAGGCCAAATCAGCACCATCTGCAAATGAATAAGACTTTAGTTTTGGTACATATCAATTAGCTTACACTCTACAAACAAGTATACCGTTCATTCCAAAAATCACTGTAACAAATACATGATCAGTTAATATTTAATCTACCCAAGTTAATCTTATATTGTTTAACTTGGCTATTCTAACATATATACACTAGATATAATTCAAAGTCGGCGATCCATTTAATCGTCTTGTCGGTCCATGCTGCAGCATTCATAACATGGATTGGCGAAGATCTTGATTTAAGTGCGCCATTAGCTTCGCTGGTAGATTAATAACGATCGGAGGGCTGCTGCCGATATACATGGATGGCTGTGCAGAGTTTCTTTTCACGTTAGCCTTCCGAAGTTGCCGGTTATGTAGAATCTTACGTGTTCACCAAAATTCTACGTATGAGCATTTGTGGCTTTACATATGTGGAGCCATGCGAGCTTAGTACTTCTGGCACGTTAAATTAAAACGGCTACCCTTGACGCCGAAGCTGCTTATGCCAACGGCACTCCGCCGAAATTTTGCATTTCCGTAGATAGAGAAAGTTCTTCTAGAATTCCACACTCGTGGTGGCCAGTATTGGCCAGTAGCTTAGTATTCGGTTGGGGATAAATTTTTGCACGTGTCTTTAGACGACTGTACTTTAGCTTGGAAAAATATAACTTGATGAGCTCTTACGTCTGCTTTGTATTGTCGTCTAAAATGAAAAGAAGCCACAACACTCGTTTTGCCTTGGCCTCAGCATCAGTATCAAAAAAGCACTTCAATCAACGGGATCCTTCCAATGCTTTAGATATCTAGCGTTGCCCCATCAATTGATTAACAATATTTTTTTACAAGTTAAGGTTGCCACTTAAATGTAAAATATTTAGCTGATCTTTTTGACTGCTTTAAAATAAACATCATTCTTATTTTACAAGGCAGCCGTAACACCACCTTTTTCGTAGGCTTCTTAGTTGACTTATCTTCCCTTAAAATTTTTCTCTCGTGGTGCTCGACCACAAGAGAGAGCTCTCTGTTGAGAGTGGTGACGTGTTTTTACTTGTGCTCCAAGATTTGTATATATATTTGCGCTTCAATCCTGCTTTTTTTTTATAAGTTTTGCATTTTTTGGTGCTTAATTTAAATAGCTTTTTTAAATTGTGCAAGATGTTATATGTTGCTCAGCGTAAGGCTGTTAATTATCGCATTTATAAAACGCGGCGTCAGTTCCGTGTTGTTGTTATTGCCTGATTTGATTCTTTTGCTTTAGTGCTCCCCTATGCATGCACTTGTTTGTGCGTGTGTTCGCTGCTGCATATTTCTGCTTGTGCATCGCGCTCTCGCAAATTTTTGCTATTGCTTTTCGCTCCAAACAATTTGTTTGTGTACGAATAATTGAGTGCTTACTTGCTCTATTTTTGTGCACCGTTTTCGTTTTACTCTGCGCTCTCGCACCTTGCATATGCACATAATAATTATGTCGTGCTGTAAGAAACCGTGCACGTTCAAGCATGCTGATGATTCTGCACTGCCGCAAATTGTTAATTGCTGGCTGTATGAGAATATGATGCATGCTTAATGTGTAGGTCTCACTGAGCGTGATTGCGACAAGATCGCTGCAATTGCCAAGAAGGGCTGCGGCGGCTTGCGTTGGTCGCGCCCAGAATGAATCGACAAACGAATTGATTTCTCCAGAATGTATAATTCTGTGAGAAATCAATTCTTAAAATTAAATGATGTGGCTAAGCAACTCTCGAGTAATTTTGACTCGAGCTTTAAGTTGCAAATACAAATTCGGGTTTCCAACCAATCGCCGGTTGGAGGCTAAAGTTTTGCAATGATCCTCTACATCTGTTCAGACATCTACGCCTTTCTTGTCCCTTCCTAGCAACTTTGATTTATCTCCAATGTTGTCTTTATCGCCTTCTCCAAGCGACTGCTCAATTACCCCTGTTTCAATCCCGGTAGTAGCCCCAGTAGAGCCCGTACCTGATCCCGTCCCAGTTATCCAAACGGCCTCAGCCCCGTCAGCTACTGGCCGCAAAATTAGACCTGCGCGCAATCTTGCCCAGATTGTTAAAAACAATCATGGTGCCTCTTTAGCTCCTCCAGCTCCTGAATTACCTGTAGCCCCATCAGCGCCTACTTTAGCGGTTGTTCCCTCGTAGGCAAGTTTTTGTGTCTCGACTTTCATCGGACACCACTTCTGAGTCATTGGCAGCCTATATTGCTGGAAAATCTTCTGCCAGCGTGTTAATAACCAAATTAAATTTCTCCACCCCTCGTGAAATATCATCATTCAAAATAAATGTTTCACATGATATGATCCCAATCATTTGTGATCCCAAATGTTGGCCTCCACACATGATTGTTCAGGAGTTGAAGCCTAAAAAGCGTAACTAGCCTGTCGCCCTTCCAGTCCCTTCAATACAGGGTACCTTTTCTGCCCCAAAAAACGAACTTCATCTTCTGACCAATTCTTTATTTATTATCAGAATGTCAGAGGTCAAAGCTTAAAATCTTTTCATGGCCTGCACTTCCTGCGACTCCGATATAATAACATTTTCAGAAACTTGGTTAAATTCAACCATATCTGATTTTACGGTTTTTCGAAAAATTTTTTATTTTGTATAGAACGGATCTGCCGACTCAAGGTGGTAAGGTATTATTTGCCGTTAAAGCCACTCTCCAGTCAGAACAGAGATTGTGAGTGAGATTGTCTCATTTAAGGTGTCTTTTCTTACACGGAATATCTATATCATGTTCTTATGTCTCTGCTTCTTCTGATATTCAAGTTTATTTAAAACATATAACTTGTATTAAAGAAGTTTCTTCACACGTGCGTGATAAAGACCTATTTAGGGTGTTGGGTAATTTCAATTTGCCGAACATCTCTTGGTCATTATTCACTGGCGAAAACTATCTAGTGTCCTCAGCACAGCACAATTTAATAGACTGCATACTTGATCTTTCGTTGATTCAAATCAATTCAATTTATAATCATTTGAATAGAACACTTGACCTTGTATTTGTAAACGACTACCTTATTTCTAATGTGTCTAGGTCCCCTCCTTTATCTCTTCCTAATGATCGGCTTCAGAGATTGCAATGTTCAATTGTAATCCTTTCATTTCGTGCTCATCAGCCAATTAGAAAATTTCGCAATGGAAATTATTCATCTTTTATATGACTTGGTTGAATACTGCCATTATTTTTTTTTATATCACCCTAAATTCGCTCTTAGATTTGTGTATTCCCAAGTCAATTCCTTCGACTACTTTTTCTAAGCCACCCTGGTTTGCGCCCATATTATCGCATCTAAAAAATGTAAAATCTAAATATTTTAAAAAGTTTAAAAAGTCTGGTTCATGTACAGACTAAATAATCCATAGCCAAGTAAAACTTTTTTTTCTGAATTTTCAATGCTATGAGAATTAAGTAACTCGTTGTAAAAGGCAATTTGCCCAAAATCCGAGACAGTTTTATAATTTTATAAACTTGAAGCGTAAGTCTTCAAGTTTGCCATCTTCCTTTCTCTCGGGATTGATAAAGCTAGCAATAACACTGATTCTGCTAACCTCTTTGCTAATTTTTTCCAATCAAGTTACGCAACTTACAATCCTAATTCTAATTCTTACCCTTATACTATTTCTTCCCCTAATTCTATACCCCGTCCCATTATTTCACACTCCTCTCTCCTATTAGCTATAAACTCTTTAAAATCTTCTTACTCTCCTGGGCCGGACAATATTCCTAGTTGTCTACTCAAAGAGTGTAGTTCTTCCCTTTTTTATCCATTGCTAAAGCTTTTTAATCTATCCCTTAAAACTTCTGTCCTTCCATCTCTTTGGGAAGAATCTTCTATCATTCCTCTTCACAAGAAAGGTGGGAAGTCTGATATACAAAATTACAGGGGCATTGCAAAACTGTCTGCTATTACTAAATTATTTGAAAAAATAATCACTTCGAATTTGCAGCATTTCTGCAAATCAGTTGTTTCCCCTGTTCAACATGGATTCGTAAGGAATCCGTCAACTACGACCAATCTGCTTGAGTTTACTTCCTTGGTAAATGATGCTTTCCTTTCGAAAATGCAAACTGATGTCATTTACACTGACTTCAGTAAGGCGTTTGACTCTGTGCACCATGACATTTTACTTTTTAAACTTGACCGAATAGGTTTCCCTCTGTCCCTATTACTTTGGATTAATTCTTATTTAAAAGGTAGGACCCAAAGAGTAATACTGAGGTTGACTACCTCTAAAAGGGTTCACGTAACTTCTGGTGTTCCTCAAGGTAGTCATCTTGGACCTTTACTCTTTACTCTTTTTATAAATGATTTTCCCTCTGTTATATCACAAGCCCGTGTACTCATGTATGCGGTCGATGTTAAACTTTCTCTATCATACACTAATCCCCTACATCATTCTCGTTTACAAGACGATTTGAACGCATGCAACTTTAGTGTTCGGCCAGACCAACTGGAAATTATCTCCCCTTATGCCTATCTACGTGCACAACAGACTACGCAATGCAGAGTCTGAGAGTTTGCGTGCTATGTAAAAATTGTATTAATTTGCATCAAGTTTTCTCAACCGAACTTTCTCTAGCCCTAATAAAATCGTTGCTTTCAGGATACCTTTGGTAAGTCACTGATAATTCCCAGCTATGGACAGGGGCATAGCTTGCCCGACAGGCTGTAAATTTTCCCCCACCGGGGATGATTTCCCATTACTTTTCTCTTTGTCCTATCTTCTAAACACTTTTTATTTCTAGCTTACTTTTCTTTAGTTTATTAACAATCTTCTTACTTTGTTTTTTTTCCAATTAAGATTATTTTTAATTTTACTTAAGAACACTTTTTTCCTACTTACACCCTTCTGCTTAGATGTAGGCTCTAATAGCGTCACTGACAAAATTAGCTGTGAAAAGGGGCACAGCTGGCAGAAATTTGTGTTCTTTAAGTAGGATTTTAGCATTTAATTTCATTATCTATTGTAAATTAGAAGAAGACTCTTTGATATTCATTTAAAGTATCTTTATTTTTGCAATCCGTTTTTAATTCAAGTTCGGTAGAACTATAAGAGAACAAATTCCAAAGTGAGACTTAGGGTAAGCTGCATCAAACCATGAAGCCACAGCCGGCTAAACGCTGCGTCCGCGTTTCCAGCGGGTGATCAGTCCGCGTTTGCGCGTGCGAGTTTTGGATTTCGTCTGCAACTTGTCGCGACGTTATCTGGCGCAACAGCGTTGTCAGCAAACTCAATCTTGCGCGTGTTGACTCCTCCCCTACTAGGCTGGAACACGTCCTCGGGTTTTTACTTTCTTATTCTGCGCTGGTATAATTTCCAGGTGACCACAAGGAGCACGAATAGGGCGATGAGTGTCAAGCAGCCATATGATCGTGAAGATAATCCCGATCTAAAATCCCCAATATGGCGGAAATTCTTCATGGTTAGTTCATGTTAGAATGGGAGGCTCAGTTGTTCTCTGAAGAGGGTGACGTTGATCACGGCTGACGTGGATACAGCAGCTTTCTTCTTCTTTAGGATGCCTCGGTGGTTCACGTAACGGGTGCGGTAAGTTACGAAGAAAGTTCCCATGACTGGCTGTTACCGGTGCTGTCCACTACATTGATGGTCGCGCTATTTATTACTGCAATGCCTTCGCCGATTACTACCACGGCCGCTAGGTGTCCGGGGCGAGTGGCGCATTGTGCGACGGTTCCAGACACCAGTTGTTGGGCGCATGAAGTATTTTGTAGGCACCTGCAGAAAGTGGTGCTAACAGTGTCAGCGTAGTCACGTACAGCGAAGATCTTTGTTCCGCAGTCGGCCACCGTATTTTCTTCTTCTGGATTTAATATTATGTTATTATGCTGAACAGGAAGAATATCTATTTCCTTACAATTTAACAAAGGTTTGGGATATTTGATCAGAAAGTAGAATAATTCAGAACTTTAAAAGGCTTTTATATGGGAGACTTCTAAAAGGTCGGTTATACTAGTATTGGTGAGATGTTCGCTTAATAATTCTTTTATGTCGATGCTGTCTGGTATAAGCGGGCTGATTAAATTTATTTTAGCAAGTGTAACAGTGAAGATTAAGTCCTCAAGGTTTGTAATTATCATTTTATTTTTTGCCAAAATTGTTGCATAAAAATTTTCGACCTCTGCAACTGGTTTCAAAATTTCATTGATGATTTCATTGTTTGCTTTCGGATTCTATTACCTGACTTTGCTTGAATTTTATTTGTTCCCAGTCATCAAAATCTGGGGTTCCTACAATTGCCTTAAGGGCACTATCATGTTAATGTTACGTACTTGTCGGTGGTGAACGGTCAAAGAAGCTATTAAGGTGGCTATGTGTTGTATGTCAGTTCTCAATACCTGTTTCATGTGGTTCTTGGGTAGATTGTCTATCAATTTCCATGTCTCGTCGATGTAAGTTTCAAAAGATGTCAAGATCGTCGTGTGTCCCATGTAAGTGCACGAGTCCCATATTGTTACGTCTCCGTCAACTATAGGTATGTAGTCCGCGTGGGAATAGTCGTTGAGTCTCAATGTCGCTTCGGTCAAATGCATGGTTGTTATTGTTAAACTGAAAATATATCTGAACCTTAAAAATTTAATTGTCGGGATTTTTCAAATGTCCAAAAACTACTTAAGATTATCCTTATGGACCACCCTCCATTTAATAAGAACCGTCGTACCTAGGTTTGCTTCCACTATAACTTATGTGCATAGGGGTGATTTATTTTAACTAGTTTATTTCCCAATCTCTTATTATTCTTTATCCAAACCCTATCGCCTACCAAATACGACTTATAGACCCTGTTTTTATTCATTTGGTCTAATGTTTTTTTCTGTGCTGATGCGATTTGTTCCTTGATCTGCACTGTACTCTTTTTTGAGGCTGCGTCAATTACGTCTATGAGTCTCTCGTTTGTCCCCGAATGGATTGACCTGTTGTACTTTATGGTTGCAAGGAGAATGTTCTCGACAGTGCCCTCTACCCGTGTCTCCAACTTATAAGAGCGTGCTGTATCCCCAAGACTGCTATGGAACCGCTCGACTTGTCCATAAGAGAAGCAAGGGTGGATCGTTTGAAATCTCAATGCCAAAGTTATTGTTGAGCATTGACTTAATGGTTTCCGAGATCAAGGATTTCTCGTTGTCGTTTTGGGAAACATGTTCAGAAGTTGCAGAAGTGGAGCTTTTATATCCACGATTGCGCGAGACCGTATGGGCTGTACTACTGCAAACTTGGAAAACTTGTCGATGCAACTTAGAAAGTATTAAGTGGCAGTGGAGTAAATATATATTTGCAACATTTCACCGGCATACGACGGTATCGGGGTTTTTCCTATTTCCTGTTTGCAATAACTAAAGGTGATAGAAGGGAACGGCCTAACTAGTCCGTGTTGGAAGAAAGCCAGTTTGGGTAGCTCGCTATGAATTGCGTTGGCTACGTCAGCGTTTACTTCATCTTTAATGCTTTGTAATAATGTGCTGCGATCGGAAAATTAATTATGTGACGAGTTTTCGTCTTAAATATAATATACGTCTGTTGGGTGATAGTCCTTTCTTCCAGAATTATCTTGTTCCGAAAGCAATTTACCGGTTTGTCTGTGGCTTCCATGGTATATGTGAGGGATTCCTTACTGTGGATAGTGGCAGCATTTGAGTCTGCTGAATCCTCTAATGCATTGACCTTTTGCCGAGACAATGCGTCTGCTACCAAATTCTCTTTGCCGGGTTCATAAATAAAGTTTGCGTTGTGCTCATCAATGAAGGCTTTCCAACGCTTTATTTTGGCAATCGAGTTTTTGTCTGATACCGAAAAGGTTAATGGCTGGTGGTCTGTATGGAAGTTAAGATTCTTAGTACCGTACAAGTAATTCTGAGGTTTTAGAGTGCCCATACAATGGCGAGAAGTTCACGCTCATTTGTGGCAAAATTTACCTCGTTCCCTCGTATTGTTCGCGAGATCATTGTTATCGGGCGGCTGTTTTGAGACAGTACTACTCCCAGTCCGTAGCCACCCGCGTCTGTTGTGAGGTCAAAAGGCTTTTTGTAATTTGGGTAGGACAACATTACATGTTCGGAGACCAATATATTTTGAAGCCTATCGAAGGCTTCATTTTCTTCTGGTGACAGATCAATTAACACCTTTGTTAAGTAATTGGCACTTACTTTGCCATTTTCGCCTTTCAAGATACCTGTTAGGGGCTTTGCGATGCTGGCAAAACCCGTTATGAAACTTCTATAGTAGCGTGCTAGACCCAAAAATGACCTAAGAGCGAATAGGGGTTTCGGTTGGGGAAAGTCCTTAATAGCTTTCACATTATCGGGCGAGGATTGAATCCCGGCGAGGACACTGTAAATCCCAAATATTCCTCGCTTTTTTTGAATAATTTGGATTTTTCTTGAGACACTCGCCAGCGTCCCTAAGGTTTCTAAAGACCCACTCACTCTCTCTGATATGGTCTTCTTTGGACTTGAAGAAGATCATTACGTCATCAACGTAAACATAACATATCTTACCAATTTGTTCGCAGAGTACATCATCAATACCTCGTTCAAAAATACTTTGGGCATTTTTCAGCCCGAAGGGGAGTCTACAAAACTCATACTTCCCGTAGTTGACAGAGAATGCTGTCTTTTTCCTGTCTCTTTTAGCCAATTTAATTTGGTGAAACCCTGACTTGAGGTCTAGCGTAATGAAATACTGAGCCTCGCCCAAGTTTGACAATATAGTCGAAATGGATGGGATAGGGTATTTGTCATCGACTGTCTTCTGATTTAATTTCCTATAATCAATAACCAGACGCTTCTGCTTGTACCCCGCTTCGTCGATGCTTATTTTGTCAACAACCCTTATCGGGTTATTATAAGGGGACTTTGACGGTCGTATTATGCCATTCACTAGAAAATGTTTAACCTCTTCATTGACAAATCGGACACGCCCTTTGAATACGGATAAAGTTTTGAGTAAGCCGGCTCGTCATCCGTTGGTATAGTGGCAACCGTATTTATGTTGTACGGCAGGGATTCGTTAACGTCCGCAAATGCTTTTACTATATTGTTGATCATACTATCCAAGGTGGATCTGACAGCAGGAGGGACATCCGTGTCATTAATCCGAATGTGGTTCACCTGTTGACATTTAGTGAATTTCTTGAATCCCATGGTCATGTTTAATGACGTTGTTTGTTAAATCTATTTGTGCATTAATCTGTTTTAACAGATCAAGGCCAATTATGCCGTCAAAGTCATTAAGTGACTCCAGCATGAAAAAGTAGGACTTTACACTGAAAAGGTGGATTAGGAATTTCTGCTCCATCTTAGTGACCATGAATTAATTTGACTTGAAAAGGGCTGTCAACTGAACATTGTGTCAGTTCGGGATTTTTATAAAATATTTCGAGGCCCCTGTGTCTTTCAAAAGTCTGATAACTCGCCCTGCAACCATTTGCCTTATAAACGGAAGCAACTAAACAACTTTCGGACAAATCGTCTTCAACTTGTATCATTTCCTGCTGTGACTGTGACTCGTAGTCACCGTTACTCTCTTCCTGTGGTAGATGGTTTAGGTTTTGTTGGGTCCTCACAGATTGGTCCCCGTAACCTTGATTGTTTCTGTAGCCTTGTGCAGTTTGCCTAGTGGATGGATCTACCTCCACCGGCTCGGGCCCCCGGCCTTGGGACTTTTGGTGGTTATGGCGCTGTTTCGTGCTATTTGGTTTCTGCCTTTGGTTTTTGGCTTTTTGATTCTTCTGGAAGTAGGGATTCTTGCTCTGAGAATTGTCCTCCTTTCCCTGTTGGGCTTTCTGACTCCAGTTTTGAGAGTTTTGCGAATTTTGTTTTTGAAGTTTCTCCTCAAGATTTTTTGTAAAATTTGCTGCAAAGATGCCTCTTTCATTGCTTGATTCGGCTTCTTGGTCTAAAGCTAAAGCTGACGGGAGGTCTTTGGATTTTGCCGGGAAGACTGCCCACTTCAGTGACTTTTTCAATCCTGAGACGAAATTTTTCATTTCATACAGTCGCTGCAACAGAATCGTGCGTCATTAGTGTTTTATTTGTTAACAAGGTAAGTTTTTCTCGACCTCGTCGAAATATTGTAGCAGTGACAGGTTGCCCTGCTGAAGCATGTTTAGTTGCTGCTGGATTACATATACCGGTGTTTTGTCGGCGTATTTAAAATCTAGCCTAGCAATAATGGCTTTAAAATTCAAGACTGCGTTGAATGAGGCCAGCACAGCATTTGCTGATCCCCTTACTTTATTTCTGATTATAGCTACTGCCTGATAGTTTCTTAAAATGCCGTTGTATGGCTCGAACTCTTTGTAGGCTGCGGAAGTAGCTTGCCTCCATGAAACATAATTTTCTATTTTCCCGTCAAACTCGGGGACGGACTTTATAATATCTAGAGGCTCATCGCAATGGGCCCCTGGCTCGATTACTATTTCGTGGAAAATTTCTATCTGCGGTGAAGAAGCTCTAGTTTTATTAAGCTGGTCTGTCAGAGAGGCTTTATTTTGTTCAAATAAGAGGGCTTGTGGGTCAAGGGCTGCCTGAATCGTTGCCTCCCAATGGGCAACTTGTTTTTCATTAATTTTTTTTGTTCCTTCTAAAGACCGCTGCTCTAAGTACGAGGTTATCAGTTCGTCGCCACTACTGTCGTCCGCGTTGGTTTGGAATTACAATAGGCGCAACATAAAAATCAGACCGTTTCGGAATAAATTTTATTTCTGACTTATTCAAGGTTCTTTAATACTATACTGCAACAAGCAGAATCTTGCTTAAGTTTATTTTGTAAACAATGACATCTCATACTAAACCGTTCTGAGAATTTTATTAAATTTATTTGATTTGTAAACAAATGAACATCTCACTTACATTTTGAAATATGGGCTTCAATCAAGTGGTGTGGTGGCTGCTGTGATACGTTATTTTCCAGTTAAACACTGCCCGCCGCTCGTATTTGTTGATTTGTTTTTGTTGTTGTAGCTCGCTCAGCTCTCTTGGCTGGGGTTTTTATTATTATTTTTTTTTTTTTTTAGTTTTGTGGTGCGTGAGTGTGTTGTTGTTGTGTGTCTTTTATTGCTTGATATCGCGACTTTTCGCGTTTGCTCAGAGTTATTCCCTGTGTTTTGTTTTAATTGTTGTTCACTTTATTGCACCGCGGCTCTTAGTGATTAGTTCAGTTAGTTATTTCGTTGGGCGATTGAGCGATCGCTTATAAAACCGTTTGGTTTTTTTTTCCGTTTGAGCGCCAATTAAAAGAAGACTCTTTGATATTCGTTTAAAGTATCTTTATTTTATAATTAAAGAAGACCCTTTGATATTCAGTTAAATTATCTTTTATTTTTGTAATCCGTTCTTAATTCAAGTTCGATAGAACTATAAGAGAACAAATTCCAATCTGAAACTTAGGGTAAGCTGCATCGAACCATGAAGCCATCGCTGCCGGCTGGAATTCCGGCTGAATGCTGAGTCCGTGTTTCCAGCGGGCGATCAGGCTGCTTGCCCGTGCGAGTTTCGGATTTCGGAATAATGAGAAAGACACTCGTTTTGTCGACCATTAATAAATAAATAAATAAACAACCTGAGTTAAGGCCGGGCATATTACCAAGCTTTTAGAACTTTAGCATGGAATTTTCCTACAAATTTTCCTTGCACATTATCTGTTTCATGAAGTGCAATACATCATTCAAACATTATTTTTATTTTACAAGGCAGACGTAACAGGTCTTTCTACATCCGCTGCACCATTTTTACTTGTTGTTATTTGAATTTCAACTTTTTCCTTATTTAACCATTCTTTTAGGGCTAGACTCATAAAAGCACTGTCCCTATCAGTCTTTAGATTTGTAGGTTTTCCAATATTGTTAAATTTTTAAATGAGTCCTCTTTTGACTTCCATCCAATCCTTGCCGTTAAGATCAATTAGATTTGTAATTATTGAATATTCACATTCGTTAAATATGTTTTGGATTAAATTTTGATATCCTGGGTAATAAAGATTGTTGTATTATTTCAAAGTCTGAGTCGTATTCAATGCATAATACGCTTGAATTGTTGCAAAAATGTTTTATCAGTATCTGTTTAGCTTTTTCAATGTTTTGGTTTTAATCCTTAATTTTCTAAAATATGGTTCAACTTCTACATTTTCGGCATCACTTCTAATCATTTCTATTTGTCTTCTAAAATAATTAAATGATTTTTCTGTTAAATGTATTAAGTTTTCGTTATATTTTTCAGCGCTATGTACTGTAGCTTGTGTTAATAAGTATTTTGTTCGCCTAGCATATTTTCTTTAATTTTGATTTGTGATAAGGCATCTGCTACGTGGTTTAATTTTCATTCTAAGACTTTGATTGAGAATTTGCATTCACGAAATTTGATACGCCAACGTTGTAATTTAATCCTGCGTTCTTTAATGTTGTTCAGCCAAACAAGTGGCTTGTAATCGCTTAAAATGTCAAATGGGCTGCCCACAGTATTGCTAAAAGCTCTTTTTCAATGGTACTGTAATTTTGTTCGTGGTCGTTTAACGTTCTACTTGAGAAACTAATTTGATTGTTATCTTGTGACAACACACCTCCTATTGCAAAATTACTTGCGTCGGTTGTTACCTGTAACTTCTTATTAACATCTGGATATTTTAATATTGGGTCGTACCATAGAATATTTGTGTATTCTCAAAAAGTAAATTGCATTAAAATTGTGGCTTAAGTTGGTTGGCAATACAAGTTGGGTTGTTAACTTTATTTATAGCTATGAGGTGGTAGCGGGGAGGTGGCGGTTGGTATAAAATAAAAGATACTTGACAAATATATAATATTTTAGAAGCAACATATCATGTTTGGTGACTCTAGCTGTTAATATTTACCCAATTTGCTCAAAAAACAGGATGTCGATATCGATTTATATCGATTGCTTGGAAACGGAGTAAGTTATCAATTATCGGAAACAAACTCGATCTTCGCGGGCACTAGGAACACCTACATCTAAAATTTCTCTCTAGCTCTAGCTCTTATAGGTTCTGAGATCCTTGCGTTCATACATACGGACAGACGGTCAAACGGACAAACGGACAGACGGACATGGCTAGATCGACTCGGCTATTGATGCTGATCAAGAATATATATACTTTATGGGGTCGGAGATGCTTCCTTCTGCCTGTTACATACATTTGGATTTTGCACAAATACAATATACTCTTATACCCATTTCTAATGGGTTCAGGGTATAAAAAATAAAATAAATAAAATGCAGGTAATCTCGTTGGCGGCCCTCCGCAGAATGTTGACAGATGAACACGTTAAAATATATTTTACACCATTTTGTACAACTGCAGGCAGCAGCATAAAATGAGACAGCGCACATGTTAAGATTGGATAAGTGACTAAGAACTATCATGTTAAAAAATTAAGTAGCAAGGGTTAGGAAAAACCCTAATTAAACACAATAGTTTATTACCGCTGCTGAAGATAATGCATTGACAGCAGACCTAAAATAAGACATTCTGTATAAGAATAAAATCAGTATCTTACAAGTACTCACATTGAACTGTTTAGTTGAATACTTAATACATTTATGTACACTATTCTAGAAACAAAATATCAAGTTTGGTGACCATAAGGACAGGATTTTTACATCGATTTGTATCGATTGTTTGGAAACGGAGTAAGTTGTCGATTTTCGGAAATTCGTGCTGTGCATGAACTATAGGACCTACAGCTAAAACTTCAAGTCTCTAGCTCTTATAGTTTCTAAGATCCTTGCGTTCATATATACGGAAGGACTGACATGTGGACATGGCTACATCGACTCGGCAATTGATGCTGCTCAAGAATATATATACTTTTTGGGGTCGGAGATGCTTCCTTCTGCCTGTTACATTCATTTGCACAAAAACAATTATACCGGTTTACCCATTGACAATGGGTTCAGGGTATAAAAAGAAAATATACGAATAAAAGGTAATTGTTGAACTAATTGGGGAACAAATACCCGTTAAAGAAAATATGTAAATAAATATGCCACAAAAAAATGTATGTTGTCGAGTGGTATGTACATATGTGTATTAATGCGTTTGATATAAATTGCCTGCCTAAAGAGATCTCTGGGTGGGACGGTAAGGTAGATAAGACGTAATATACTGGACATATGACACAGAAGTATGTAAGTGGGTATTGTCCGTGCAAAAGTTAACAAAATTCAATATTTTTTATTTATTTGACAGACGCAATAACTTTTGGGACCTTTATATCACTGTCGGAGATTACTGAAGTTTTTCCTTAAAAGATAATAGACATCAATTTTCATTTATGTAAATACTTATGTACACATAAGGCTAACAAACAAAAACTAAGTTTAATATTCTTAACATCTTTTCTCTTTTAGGGGCCCCTAAAATGCGTCTACTTCCGACTTGCTCAGGGTGAAGTTGGTTGTTGCCCATATGATGCCACTCTCCAGTTAATTGGGCGCCACTGTTACGCCCCCGATATCCTTATCATGCAACGAAAAGATATTGACGGGGCCGATAATATCGAACGCAACCAACAAAACAAGATTTTGTATGACTCGCCATTCTCATCATCTCTTTCTTCATCGTAATTATCTGTATTTTTTTTACTCTGCTCTCGTTTTATTATAACATCATCTTGTAACTTTTTCGTTTCACATATTATAAATCGAATCCCAAAGTCCACATTTTTTTTCGAAGGTAAAGGTTGAATCAGGACTATATTCCGGATTATCAATTTCTGGATGCTCCCAAGTTCCTTCATAATTGTATATACAATATATATATAATATACAATTATAAAGGAAATTGATAATCACAAGATTGTCCGAATGCTTCGACTGCTACTCCCTTTATATTCCGGATTGTCGACCCATTCACCATCCATTTCATTATCCAAGTCCTCGGCCTTGGTAGCATCAGGATGCATCTCATCTCGTTAGCGTTGGCATGGGTGTATTGTATAGAAGCATTTATGCGTTTGTGTGTTGGTGGCCTACGAAGCCCGACGCGTTCGCCGAGACATATACTAGATGTCTACAGGATGGTGTAGTTCCTAAGAGATGGCAGCGGAAGAAACTAATCCTTCTACCGAGGACAACCCAATAGAGGAACCTTCGGGATACAGGCTAATCTGCCTTCGGGACACGGCGGGAAAAGTCCTGGAAAGGATTGTGTACAATAAGAGAAAGAAGCCCTGTCCAAACAGCAATACGGATTTGGCAACGCAAGGTATACTGTCGACGCAGTTAAGACGTTGGTAGATATTGCCGCTAAAGCAATAGAGGGAACCAGATAGTGGTAAGGAGACAAGGAGTATTACGCGATGATTACGTTGGACATCCACAATACCTTTAACTCAGCAAGCTGGTCATGCATACTGGAAGCCTTAAATCTAATAGGGATACTGTCCTCCCGATCGGGATTGACTTATGATACGGATGACGGTGCTAGGGGTTACATGATCTCAGCAGAGGTCGGTCCTGGGACCACTCGTGTGGTACATGATAGAAGAAGTAGAAGCGGCAGGAAAAGCAACCATAAGGAACGTAGCCAGCTGGATGCATGGCGCTAGCCTGGAGCTGGCAGGCCATAAAACAAACGGTTACAAGCCAGACAGGCCTCAGATGGAATTTGTCAGTCGCCTATAGGCTCAGTGCTCTGCACACTATTTCTGGATTCCGGACGGTTTTGAACGAGGTAGCCACAGTATTGGCAGGAATGCTGTCGATAGATATAATGGCCAAGGAAATGGAGAACATATACATAGCCTGAATAGCCAAGGGAGACGTCGTCTCAATGGAAGTTATCCGACAATAGAGAGCAGCATCGATAGCAACTTGGCAGGAGAGATGGATTAGGAGACAGAATAGAGAAATTAACTTCCACCTAACATAGTCTTTTTTCTGGAAACGGCGGGTACAGGAAGTATTTCCATAGGTTCAAGCATGAGAACACTCTACAAGGCCCGAACTGCACAAATCTGGACGAACACACGGAACCCGAGCTGTACCAATACTCGAGGTACAGAGATGATGGAGGGACTGGTAACGTTCATTCATGCTGGAAGGAGAGGACAACTCGAGAAATATAATGCCAGCTCTTAATAGGCATCCAGAGGGATCTGAGACGATGCGAAAAGCATCGACGAATAATAGAGATTGCCTAAAATAGGCAACCCATCCCCGCGAATTTTACGGTGATTCCGCGGGGAATTTGGTGAGTGAGGGGCGGGGGGGGGGGGGAACGCAGGGGTCAGCAAATCGTGTGTACGGTTGGCCCGTTATCGGTATCTTACGAACATTTTCCGTGCAATAAAAACACCCACAAATGTGTGTGAATAAGCAAATCATAGTTGCAAAATAAACTTTTCTTCTAGCTGCCCTTTATCCTGTCCATATGTTGTATGGTAAGGTAATACATATCATAATAGCGGTTCATACTACAGTATGCTGTCTTTATCAGATTTAACCATAATGACATGAATCACGATTAAATTCATGATGTCTTTTTTAGAACCTTGTGACAAAAGCGACTAATTTATTGCAGATATTAAAAAAAACGTTTTTAAATTTTTTCTGAGATTAGCGAATGCGCTAATATAACGATCTGATCTATAATCTGAATATTTGCAATCAAATATGGAAAACTTGTTTTTTTGCGGCCTTTTATAATTGGTTGAAGAGCTACTAAAATTAAAAAACTGACATCACTTGCGCTTAATTCCCAATTTTTATTAACGAGAAATAAAGTACAAAAATGATCTGAAAGCGAAGTTAGCCCTGTGACCTTTATCCGTTGATAGCGAACAGGCAATGCATGGCAAAGCTGACGTCAACATAGTTGTAGACGCACACAAGGAGTCTGCTAAGGTTGGCGGCCATTGCCAAAATTACCTATTCTGAATAATTAAAATATTTATTTTGGTTGGCCGGATGTCTTAACTTGTATTTGTATCAGCATTACCACTAATTGGTACAAACTTAGTTTTTTGATAATGTGAGCAAGCCATATTCAAACTAGAAACTATATTTGCTTTACAAATTTAACAATTGCATTTAAGGTAAAAATGATTCTTATTAAAACATACGTGCTTTTATAAAGCTTTTTTGTTAATTTTGCTTCGAAATAAAATAACGCAGATAAGCATCGATCAGTTTGCTTGCGACTGACTTTGTTACTCGCATCACCACTAAGCCAATTTCATCAATTATGTATGCCCCTGCTTAAGAGCGAAAAGCTATTCGGCTGGTGCGACGTTTGCAGAGCGAAAATCTACCTAAATGCCTCCAATTCGAGACTCTGGCTCAGAAAAAGGAACGATCGATATTTTTTTTAGCACCCGCATTAAAGAACAGTGAGAGGTATACTCAATATATTTGTTGACATATTTATTGGAGAATAATATGCAAATCTTTATTTATAGATTATATTATAAGTCTTGCAAATTGTAATTCTACATAAACAATATAAAAGTTACTTGTATTTGTCAAACCACTTAAATAGGGACAATTGAATTCGTTTATACTTGCATTAATTACTATTTATCATAATTACAATTCATCATGCCCATTGTCTTCTGATTCGTTTTTCGAATCGACATTCTCGTCGTCATCATCGTCATCTTCCTCATCGTGATTTTCTGTATTTTTTTTTGATTCTTCTTCATCTTTTTTTCTTTGTACATCATCTTGTAATTCTTTCATTTTTTTTTCACCAGATTGTGTATCCTTTACGCTAGCCGCCACTTTGGCTGCCAGCTCAATGTCATCAGTAATAAGAACATTGTCGAATATTGTTCCAGATTTCACTTGCCATAAATCGAATCCCAAAGTGCAAATTTCTTTTCGAAGGTAAAGGTTATCATCAGGACTATATTCAGGATTATCAATTTCCGGATGTTCCCAAGCTCCTTTATAATTGGGATTGTCTAATTGTTTCGGCTGCCACTCTCCTTTATATTCCGGATTATCCACCATTGGGGGTTCCCATTCACCATCCATTTCATCATCCCAGTCCTCGGGCTTGGTAGCATCAGGGTCAGGAATGTGTTGTGGCTTATCCCAGTCCTCGGGTTTCTTATCATCAGGGTCGGGAATCGTCGCCTGTTTAAAGGAGATTTAAAATTGTAAACTGATAGCGTAATTCAAATTTATATAAGTCAACTTGGTAGAGGAGATTTTTCTTCAGCTGTGCCTATCGGCACCAAGTTTTTCAAATGTTATACTATCCAGTAAAACAAAATTATTAATTAGCTATTTAGTTAACACAATTAAATATAAATAATTTGTTACCAAATTCTATTTGATACGTACTAAAAAGTATTTAAACAGCATTAAAAATCATTAAAATAATTAAAAATCGTAGCTGCAAGTGCAAAATAAAGTCGATTAGGTTTAAGGCTCGAAATATTTGATACAGGCCTAGAAAAATACTTAGACTATACTTTTGATACAAAAATAATAAAAGAAAAAGTTGCCGCGTTTGTGCAAAGGTATGAATGTGCATATGTAGTAGTATTAAATAAAGGAAAATTTATATAATATATATATAAACAAATTAGACATCGTACCTTATCATCCCAATTTTCTGGTTTACTCGCATTTGGGTCTTTTATTTTTTTGGGTGCCAAGAAATCCCAATCATCTTCAAGATTTCCAGATTCCACTTTTTCATTGTCTATCAAAACTTCATATGTGTTGTCTGGTTTAATAATTAAGGTGTAGAAGTGGGTATATACGTCATCCTTGCATCTTATGTCCTTGTTTATCAAGTGATTTTTGCCCTTGTAGCTTAAGATAACATGAACTTTTTTTGTACCAGGACCACAAATATCCGGACCAAACATAATTTCATAGGGCGATTCACCATGCATGTCTGTTTGGTCTAGGGAGCAATCAAAAAGTTTCACATAACCTCCTCCACAATCAATATTTTGTTCATGTTTTACGGAAAATTGAACTACCAATGGCTTAGCTTCGTTCGAAAATCCATCGAATCTCTTAGACAAGGCATAAAACCGAGCATCTTGCGATGTTTGTATGCCTAAACGTAATATTTTATTTAATATTTTCTGGTATTGAGTTGTTCTAATATTGGTCACCTACCTTTATCTGCTTCAGCATCGTTAAAAAAAGACCCAGCAGAGTGTATAAATTTTCCAAATTCTTTTCCAGGATGTTTACTGTAAATCCAATCATTTTTCCAATTTTCTATAGAATATATAAGACTTAAAAACGTGACGATGTTACTACTTTAAAAATTTACCATTTTCGAATTTTTCTTCAAAAAATACTTCGGCACTTATAACGCCTATTGTTAATAATGCAATAATTGCTTTAAAACACATCATAATGCGTGTTACTTAAAAAAAACTTTAGTAACGAACTTCTACAAACTGAGCAATTTGTATATTTCTGTCCAAACGCCGGCTATGGGAAAGGTTTTTTAGAGTGAATATAGAGAATGTTAAAAAGAGATGAAAGTATGAACTTTGCAAAATCGGTGGAACGATTTGATTGGACATATGTGGACCAATCAAAATTGTCTACGTATTAAAAGTGTTGAAAAATAGCACAACATTGAAGTCCATTCGATAGGCGAACTTCAATTTCGATTTCAGATTCTTGAGCTTAGTACGGAGCTTAGTGTGAATAGCCGAACAATAATTGTATTGTTGTTAATAATGCGATTATTAGAAACAAATGTTTTATAATCAGCAAGATGCTCAGAAAATTTCGCGTTGATTTTTCTGGTAAACTACATAAATACTTATTTACTTATACATTTATTTTTTAATTTGAACCCCTTTTTCATTTATATATGGACAAATATTATCTTATAGTCTCTGAGATAGTCAGTGAGTATCGAATAACACAAATATTTTATACGGCGTACTATCATTAGTAGAAAAATAGTAAGTATTATACAATTAATGAATGAGTAGAAGGGTTTGTAATACGAATCTAGGCGATGAAAGGTTAGAAAAATATATTAGTATGCATTAACTATCTACCGATTGCGTTATTTCTAACCTGAAAAACAATACTAATAAACAAAAACCTTAATCGATAATAATATATAATATATATGTATATATATATATAATAATATAATAATTATATAATATAATATGTTATATAATAAAATATATATTTTTTACTGGGGTTTCTAAGAAATTTGGTCCCATATCAAATAGGTACACGCAAAGAAACTTTCAAGCAACGATTAAATAACTTTTTTAATATTTGATTTTCCCATCAAATAATTGTTGAATTTGTGCTAGAATACTTCACTAATTGTGATTGTGCACTGTATATGTACAGCCCTTTCTGGTATGTTTTTCATTAAAGGCAAGAAGTTTGATTGGTTAAAAGTAGTTGATCGTTCGAGACCCGTGCTAGCAATTTTTTTTTTATTTTTGCAGGGTAAAATGGTGCTAGTAGAAAAAGGTTCAGGGTATCCCCTTCGGACTAAGTCATTACTAAGCAATGCATATATTTGAAAGATGTGCAAATTCGCCCCGAACATTTCATGTTTTTTGGAGTGATTAATCGAAATTTCGATAGATGTTGTGAAAACGTGAAAGTATCATAACCATAAACAAATAATCATCTAAGGCAAGCGGCAACTTTAAATAAGACATTTAATTATGTGAATTTTGAACATGTGACATTTCTTAAGCAAGTGGACAGAGGTTACAAGCTTCATATGTGTGCTCATATCAAATATAAAACTCTTTTTGTAGTTTCTGAGATTGAAATACAGACATGACCAGATCGATTCAGCCCTTAGTTCTGATCAAGCGTATATACATACAACTTATGGGGTGTGCATTGCTTAATCCTAACTGTTACGTTGACTAACACAAAACGTGTTATTTTTATCCATTGGGTAAATGGAATCGAGATATGTGTCTAGGCTAAAAGTTAAAATATGCAGAAAGTGTCTCAAGAGCGGATGCATATGCTAAAAATAACTAAATGACGCACAATATGATAAGTTCAGTTTATATGAAGCAGACGACTGTTCGTTTAAATCAAATCCCCAGCCAACGTCGCCACAAGCTATTTTTATTATATTTTCTATACTTTTTTTATACCCTGAACCCATTAAAAATGGGTATAAGGGTATATTGTATTTGTGCAAAATCAAAATGTATGTAACAGGCAGAAGTAAGTGTCTCCGACCCCATAAAGTATATATATTCTTGATCAGCATCAATAGCCGAGTCGATCTAGCCATGTCCGTCTGTCTGTCCGTCCGTCTGTCCGTATGTATGAACGCAAGGATCTCAGAACCTATATGAGCTAGAGACGTAGATGTAGGTGCTCCTAGTGCTCGCGCAGATCGAGTTTGTTTCCGATAATCGATAACTTACTTCGTTTCCAAGCAATTGATAAAAAGCGATCTCGATATCCGGTTTTTTGGGCACTTTTGGTAAATAACAAGAGATAAAATAGAATATATATATGCATTTGATGTTAGAAAAAGAGGGTTCAGGGTATCCCCTAGTCGGAAGCACCCGACTAGAATCTCTTACTTATATATTAGTCTATTTGTTGATATTTGCCTTACTATCTTAACCTCTGCACAATAAGGGGAAAAACATCCTTAGCATTAATATTAAGTCTTGTACATTATTATTATTGTTTCGGTAAACCTATGTATATCACTAACAAAAGAACATATGGACCGGAAAATCACGGCGATGGGGCCTCTCCGTTTCTGTGCGGCTGGTCCAAGGTCGCCTTCGTTTTTGTTCGGGTTGAAACTGTTATCAGTTTCAACTGATTAAAACAATTGCGTCGAAGACAGTTGACGAAGAACAGCCGAAATATATTGGAAACAAAAACCAGGATATCTCGCAGTCAATATGCGAGGAGATTGTAACTAGTCTTCTTATGTTGATTATGTTGGGAGCTTCACTTCGCTCTCTTATCACTGGCCTTGTTGCTCAGTGATTATATCAATAATAAGAAGGAATGTTATAATGGCAAGGCCGGAGCAAGTATATTTATTGAAAGTCAGATTCGAACTAAACTAGAATTGAAACAGTGAATTGGATCTGAGCCCAAAGACTAGGCGCAAATGTAAGCTGCTATATCCAGTAAGCCGAATCAGCATACGCCCACACTGTCGGTTGCGACATAGGCAAGTGTCAGGCTACCGCTGCTGGCCGCAGCTGACTCATGCGTCAGCAGAATGTCGCAATGACCGCTTTTTACCGTCCTCGGCTATTTTATAGATGTTAATGGCCTTCTGTACTTCCTTCTATGCTTGCCTTCTCTTCACAATTTACCAAACGATGAAAAGGCCAACGACACTAAGGATCATGCCTGCTGCAATCCAAATCTTATGTGACCCGGTGGCCTTCAATTCGTCCTCCAAACTTTGGATGACCCGCAGATTGTGGTTGTTCATCTTCTGCAGTTGATGCATGCTTAGCACTGGATCGTGGCTGATGATGCTGAGTAGAGGTTTACATATTTTTTACCGTTGATGTACCGTTGATTGTGATCGAACTTGCGTCATCGACTTGTGTGATGGGCTTTAGGGGGCTTGGCTGCCTGCGGCAAAGGGCGCCGCCTATTTGCAGACGGCGGCGTAGGTCGTAGTTACGCATTTATTGACCGCTAGAAAGTCATCGTCGAATTTGGCTACGCTATCATCTTGTAGCTGTAGTGTGACGTGTTGTTGTGCCACCGGGAAGATGGTGATTTTCTTGCAGATGAGCTTGACCCTAGGAGACGCTTTTAAATATGTACAATGGTCTCGGATTGGTGGACCTTAATTTTAGACGCTTCGGTAAGGCTAACTCTGGGAATTTTGAAAGGGTTTCATTTATAGTTGATTTCAAATCATCGTGGTCATATATTGTAAGATTTATTATACCCGCTTTGGCTAGTGTAATTGTGAGTATCAATTAAGATATTTGATTTATTAGTATTCTATTTCTTGCTAATAGTGTTTCATATAAATGCGGTGTGTCAACCAATTCATTTCTTTGAGTTTTAATTATTTCGTTCACCGTGTCGGTGAGTTTACTTATTTGGGCTTGTGTGGCAATTAAATTGATTCAGACCACCTGACGCCTTGAGAGGCGTCTGGCGAGCCTGCTATTGCCTTGAGTTCTGAACCCAAGAAATCTAAGCTTTTTGCCATTCTGTTTACTACGGATAATAGATTTCTGATATGCTCTGTAGTGGATACAGTCTAGCAGTTTTCGCATGTGCAACTGAGAGAATAATTTGGTGAATTTTACTGTTTCATCTGCGATGCTAGCGAGGTCTGTTAAAATGCTTGAGTGGGTCAGAAAATTACGTTGCTCCCATACCAGTACCTTTCCGTCTATTACCGGGATATAGTAGGAGTGCAAGTCCAATCCTGTAAAAATAAAAGAAGCAAAGAATGGAAATTGTTGTCTGCTTAAACTCTTAAAAAGCTATTTAAGCTAGTGTGATTTTACTTGAGAGCAACAATCATTGGAGGTTGTCCTTGTGGACCACCCTCCCTCTAATAAGAACAGACGTTCCGTTCTGCTTGAATTGTTTCTTCTGTGCAAAGCGGTGTTAAGTTATTTCCTAATCTTTTGTTATTTTGTACGAAAACTTTTTCGCCTACCTCTCGCTATGTCTGCGAGTGTGCCGTGAAAACTTTCGACTTGGCCATTTGAGCAACTATGTTGTGGTGGCGCATTCACAATGTCGACGTGGTACCCGTTTTTTAACAGCACCCTGATAGTTTCTGAATCAAAAGAAGCTTGGTTATCGCAATAAATTGTCTTGGCCTGTGGAAATTAATTCAACAGCTGGATGATGGGCGGTTTTACATCCATCATAGTGCGAGATGCCAGTGGCTGTACTACGGCGGATTTCGAGAATTTGTCAATGAAAGTAAGAAATATTTGTTTGTCATTTGAAGAGATATTAATGTAGAGTATTTCTCCAGCGTTTTATGGAATTGGTGTCTCACCAAGTATTTTATTTTTGGGATGCCTATCGTACTTTGCCTTAGTGCATATTTTGCAATTTGTTACTACTTCGTTGGCCAACTTCGTCATTTGTGAAAATAATAATCGCAAAGAATTTAGAATTTTTAGTATATTCTTGGGCGGCTCTGTGCGCGTGGTTATGTTCGGTGGTGACAATTTCGATTTGTTCATTTTTATCTGCAATGTCGATCACTATATTTTTTCAGTGCCAGAATTTGGTTGCCGGAAAATTTAGCACCAAATCATGTTGTATACTGGTTAGTGGTGGTAGATCGCAGTGCATTGCGTTTACCGCGTCTGTGTTGATGAGTGGCCTGATTGTTTTGAATAGGGTGTTTTTGTCTGTGAAGTTTATAAGATTTATATGGTATTTTTTGGCCAAAGAGTATGATAACTCGTTTCAATGGGAATTTCGCTTCTTCAAGAACAATTTGATTTTTGAACGTAATAAACGTAATTTTCTTTGACTGGTATGTAGAACACTTTTGCGCTGTGTTCATCGATGAATGCTGTCCACCGTTTGATTTTTGCATTCGTGTTTCTATCTGATACAGCAAAAGTAAGGGGCTGATGATCAGTGAAAATATTTATTTCTTTTGTCTCGTAAAGGTAATTTTGCAGTTTACCTAAAGCCCAGTCAATAGCTAACAATTCTCATTTATTCATGGCGTAGTGTGTCTCGCTTTGCTTTAGCGTGCATTAAATCATGGAAATAGGGCTGCCCCCTTGGGATAGGACTGCACCGATGCCATCCATTGAGGCATAAGTAGTTAGGTCAAAGGGCTGCTTGAAGTCTAAGTACATAAGAATGCCATCTTCTAATACCAGAATATTCCTCAGTCTTTCGACCTTTTTGGACATATGCTTGCTCACCGAGACATTTTCTCCTTTGAGAATATTGGTTAGAGGCCTTGCTATTGCTGCGAAGACCTTAATAAACCCCCTGTAGTAACAAGCTCTAGCTAGCCCCAGGAATGTTCGCAGGCTGAACAGATTTTTCGGCTCGGTATACTCTTGTATCGACCTGACCTTATCAGGTCCAGCTTTGGCAACGTTTCGGGTCACCACAAACCCTGAGAATTCCACGCTCTCTTCAAAAAACTTGGTTTTTTCTTGTTTTTAGCGAAGATTATTACGTCGTCCAGATAAACGTAACATATTTTTCCCTCAGTATGTCATCGATGTCTCTTTGAAAAATGCTTATATTTTCCGCCGTTCACTGCGGATGACGTTTTCTCGCTGTCTTGTTCCGATTTTAAATCTAGAGTCGTAAATATTTTGATTTTTCTAGATTCGCTATCATCATTAGAATCATTGGAATATTCGGCATTGGGTATCGATCAGCTATAGTTCGCTCGCTTAGCTTCCTAAAGTCGATCACTAATCATTTATTTTTGCAGCCAATGCCTTTTTAGTCAACAACCCATGCTGTCTTATGATGCCATTTTTAGATAACTGCTTGATTTCGGTTTTTACGAAATCTGAAACTCCCTTTGGTATAGTGTATAATTTTGTGTAGATTGGCTCGTTGCCTAAGTGCTGATTGTAGCAATGACTGAGGTATTGAATGGCAACGCCTCATTAGAGGTGGAAAACACTTTTATTCTTATCAAAATCATGCTTCCGAATTCCTTTTTAACGGATGCAGGCACTATTATGTCATTCACATCTGCGAAGCTTACAGTTACACAGTAATGATACTGCAACTGCTCGGACTTGTTTTTGTAATTAATAGTGTTGTTACGTAAGTTCAACGCTACTTGTGCTTGTGTTAACAAGTCGAACCTTATAATGGTATCAAATGAGATGAGTGTGTCTAGCACGAAGAATGGGGAGACTTGGCCAACAATCTTTATAAGATACTTACTGGTTACTTTGCTCGATCCGTGTATCGAGCTTACGGTGAAAGGGCCTTCGACAGGAATTACTACTTTTAGCTCCTTTACGCACTTAATGTAATTCTTTGCCGCTCCTGTATCAATTAATATTCTTATATTTTTCCCACCCAGCTGTCGCTTGATGTATGGCAGCCGGAAGCTTTCCCTAAAACATTCAATGAGTCGTTGTCGTATGACTAGTTTGGGGCTTTGGAAAATTGGAGGCTTGCCTGCATTTAGAAGATAAGTCTACTTGCTTTCGATCTCATCATAATATTTCATGAGGCTTAATTCACCTTGCCTAACCATTTCGAGGTTCTGCCGTAAAAGGCGTAGTTTTATCTGCAAATGAGCAATCTAGCCTGGCAATTATTGCGTTTAAATTGAGGACTGTATTATGTGACACTAGCACTGCCCTAGCTGCTGCTCTACTTTTGTTTCTGATAATTGTAACCGCTTGGTAAAGCGTGCAGCGACAATTAAATGGTTTGAACAGCTCGTACGCATCTACGGCCGATTGCCTCCATGCTACATATTCGTCAGATACCCCATTAAACTCGGGAACTGATTTGGTTATATCAAGAGAAATATCGCATCTCGTTTCTGACTTGTCGCGCTTGAATACACAAATCGCTAACTCTTGCGCTCATCTCACTAAACTGTACCTGGAATCTCTGTTCCTGCTAGCTAGCTCTTGTACTTGATTTACGTTCATTTCGCTTAGTGTGTGGCTATCACTAAAGTCCATGTTCACTTCAGTTGCTGTCCCGCGCTGTTTGAGGATGCCTAACAATGCGTGTTAGCTTGTATGTGGTCCAGCGCAGTCGATCGCTGTCCAGGGTATCTAGCAGTCAATATGCGAGGAGATTGTAACTAGTCTTTTTATGGGGAGTGTTGGGAGCTTCACTTCGCTCTCTTATCACTGGCCTTGTGGCTCAGTGATTGTATCAATAATAAGAATGTGTGTTATAACGGCAAGGCCGGAGCAAGTATATTTATTGAAAGTCAGATACGTGAATTGGATCTGAAGCCAAAAGCATAAGTCTCAGCTGCTATATCCGGCAAGCTGAATCAGCATACGCCAACACTGTCGCTTGGGAAATAGGTAAGTGTCAGGTTACCGCTGCTGGCCGCAGTGGTTGGGCACTGAACTCATGCGTCAGCAGAATGTCGCAAAGTGTATTCTTATGACATAAATATGTAGTTCAATACTTATGTGTTAGCTTATACATATGAGTTGTAAATCACTAGACTGGTTTTTACTGGTAAAGAAATACAACATGTGTTAGTTTTCTAGCGCTGATTATAACCTATCCCAGATTTGTATTTACATATGAATGCATGTTATGTACTAAGGTTGGTGAAAAATCTGTATTTTCAAGTCGATGCAAATATTCAAATAATTTCTTAAGATTTCATTTAAAAAGCTATATTTCTCCAGAGAAAGTACAGATTAAATTGTCATCTGCTTTAAGAATCAAATTGGAATTGAGGAATCAGATTTGCTTTCTTTAAAAATTGTCATGCTTATCAAATATAAAACAGGACACATTGTCCGATATTCAAACCACGAATCTTGATTCCAAACATTATACTATATACCAAAATTGGATGTGAGCACGATATTTTGCGAACTTCCGATATTGCATTCCATCCAACGTAACTTAATTTACTCTTTTCCATCATACATTTAGGCTGACCAATCTTGTTCTAGATATTAGCAACAAAGCTGAGCAAACAGCGATCATGACAGGAAAACAACATAGAGCCCACCTAGCAGCGCAAGAAATTACGAAGCAAATACTTTCGACTATTTTTCCCCAAAGTGAGCCACTTAGCGACGGAAATAGCCGGCAATCGCAGCACTTGTTCCATGGCAAAATACAACCGCAGCCAAAAAAAAGAAGGTATTAAGAAAAGCTTCTATCCCATCAAATTCCGCCAAACTCTCCATATAGATATTTCTTTCACGTACAAGAAAAAAGTTCGGTCGAATGCCGACATAATAGAAATACCCTGGACTTATTTTCTAAAGAACACATGAGGCACAGCATTACATAGGACCTTAGACAAATAGAGGCATTACTGAACACTCTAAGAGTTCATCATAAATATAAAAATTTTATGCCAATTTAATTAATCACAAAAATTGACATTGATGTTGATAAAATAAAAAATGAACATCTAACTAATGTCAGCATAACAGATATCTAAGAAGAAGTATATATTTTGTATATGAACAAAAACATTTCTGCGCTTGTGTGCCTGTACCTTGCCTGTCCAAAGCAAACTTGACAACACACAGACACTCCCACATAAATATGTGTAAATAGGCAAATCATGGGCGCAGAGAAAAATTTCATTGATGGCAGCCCTTTTTCCTAGATGATAAGGCGTGTGCTTGCGGACAAAATAATTTTCGGTTTTTGCCATATTACACTATTAGTCAAGAGCATGCGAGTGGAGTACGTGAGCTCTGAAGTGCCCTATTACAATTGTCGCAGTCAGATATTTTTGCTATTGATGCTTCACTAATCAATAAAAGGTTAAAAATGGTAGTGAAGTATAGACTTTCCGCGCGGCACGTATAAAATAAATGTTCTCAAAAAGCTTTGAAAATGATTTCCAAGCTGATCGGACGGTAAATAAACAACTATCATACAACCCCCCAACTCTTTGAACCCCTTGAATGATTCTTTAGGATTTGGAGAACAAAAAATGAGTACTGACTTGCTGCACTTTTAGATGTAGAACTAGTAGGTCTGTCAGCACATCTTCTGCAATCACATCTGCCATCTTGGTATAATTTCGTCATCAGCTTGGAATTTTATTTTCTTTGAGGATTGGGATAGGCCAAAGGACATTTCTAACCCTGATGCTACCAAACCCGAGGAGTGAAATGGTGAAATGAATGCCGAATGGGAACTCCTGTGGTGGATAATCCAGAATATGAACGAGAGGGCAACAAGGAGAATTGGACAATCCCAAATATATGAGATTGATATTAACCTGAAATTAATAATCAAAAATGTAATAATGATGATAAACCACATTGTGTTGGCGGCTGCCAGGGGCTAGGGTAAAAGATATACAATCTGGTGAAAATATGAAGAATTACAGATGAAAAAAATTAGGAACAGATTCACTTAGAGTATGATAAGGATTATAACGATGACAACGTTGTGTCAAAAAACAAGTCGGAGGTTATAGTATGCTAGGTTTAGGGCGAAGCAAGTTAAGCATATAAACTATATTATGCGTAAGGGGTATGCTTAATTTAGCCTAAAGAAGTTGATAGTGTTCAGTTGTCGAATTATACAAAACTCGATCAGCACTATATGCTAAAATTTTCGATTTATTTAAAATCCACCAATTTTTGGTAAATAATTGCATAAAACCATCAAATTTTTCAAGGTACGAGTGAATTCTTTAAAAAGATCATTTTTGCGTATAAAATAAACCTAAGTGGTTAAAGTGAAACTAGCTGGGACTCGCAAGTTAATAAAACTAGGAAACAAAATAAAATCGCGTCGGCCGAAAACAGTTCAAAAATAAATCTATTCTCCTGCCAAGGAAAGTTGTATCTAAATTGGAACGTTTTGAACCGCAGGTAATGTCCCAAAGTTTGAAAGCCCAACTTTATTGGCTTGGTTGCGCTAATGAAACCAATATGTAAAGAAGTTGAGCATAATTAAAATAACCGCTGGAAATGTATATACAATATAATATTTGTGCGCTCTGTAGCGCTTATGAGCGAATGGTAATTAATTGTCATTACAATTTCATTCCGCTTAGTGGTTATCGTTTCCTCCCTCTTGCGCGATAGCTAGCTATACGCTATCTTGTTCAAACAAACACTATGCGCAGCCCTGTTTTGTAGTTCGGCTGTGTGAACCTTGTTGTGCTCTTCATTCACAATGTTTAATGAAGGTGCAACTGCAAATGAAAATAGTGAGGCGACATCAGCTAATCAAGCGACGGTTGGAACACAGGCTGTTCTTAAAATAAAGATTAAGAATTTAAGTGATCGACTCAATAGATTGTCCCTTGAACCTTATCCCTCGGGACTTCGCAATGTTGATGACTATAAGCTGCAAGATAACATAAGCATGGCATCTGACTGGCAGGCGAAATTTGAAACAAGCTATGATAATTTGTTGGATGTGAGTCAGTCCAGCATTGGAGAGGATCTTCAGTCATTGGGTGTCATTTCAACACGAGCTCGGAAATCTAAGCAGGTTACACATTGTTCCACTTTCCATTCATTGTTGTCTTAAACCACTCTCGATAGCAACTTAAATTGTGGAAGTTTAGTGGAGGCTACAAATAATGGGCCGATTTCTCGAACATTTTGACCACGGCCATTGATAAGGATCCGTATATGATCAAAATTGAAAAACTCCAGCATCTACGGTCATGCCTCAAAGAAACAGCACTGGATACAATTCGTTGGAAATGTTAAATACTAATTATGCTGCCGTCTTTGAACTGCTTGATAATCATAACAAGCGTCTTGTTTTTCAGGCACACATCGCTGCAATTTTGTGTTTAAGAAAGGTGGATAAGGGTGCGAAGACACAACTGCGCAAAAAGGTCAACTTGCTTGAAAACCGATGGGCAGTGTGAAACAGATCACTGGTTGTTTTAGAGTACACACGCTGCTGTAAAAACTAGATAGCCGTACGCAAGGTAGCTAGAAGGATTATGTACCGTTAGACGTCATACCACCATGCGAGCGGCTTACAGTCTTCAATAAGAAGCGTTGCAGGCTGGAAAATACGAATCACGCTACGGCGATCTACCCGCTTTGCTGCGTAATGGGGCAGAACAACATTATTAGAAGAACGTTTGTAATGACTAAGAATGGAACGAGTGCATCTGTATTTTGTGAAAACGCAGGCCACTCCATTTCTAAATGTTTACAATTCGGAAATCTATCGCCCTAAGTGCGCCTTCATGAAGCCAGGATCTTGGACTGTATCTAAATTGCCTGCAAAGGGGACCTCAGCTGAAAGTCTGCGGCTCCAGCACTTACAGATTTGCATCTTGGCAACCGAAGCAGTCACATCGCTGCTTCTAGCACACACAATCCTCAAGATACCGAAACTAATTCCTCATCCCATCTAGGCGGCAACTTCATCTTCGCCACTCCCCATCGACCAGCATCTCAAACACGATATTGTCCACTGCCGTCATCAATGTAAAAATCGATGTTCAATGTAAAAATCGATGTTAAATCTCGACTGTCGGAGTACTCCACATGCATCCCGGCGTTGATTGCACCATTCATCACCGATGCTCTATCTTCACTCTTGACCCTGCATCATGGAACATTCCGTCGAACTTACAACTAGCTGATCCCGAATTCTTCAAATCTCAGCAAATAGACATGTTGAGTGGGCCCAATCTGTTTTTCGATCTGCTCTGCGGCGGCCAGATTAAACTAGCTGCTGGACCGATACCGCAAAAGACTCGCTTTGGTTGGGTCGCGACTGGAGACACTTCACATGCAGGAAAATCATCACTCGTGGCCAGGCGAATGCACAGATTGCCGAATTAATCCGTCGAGTTTTGAAACTGGAATGTTGCACCGTGCCTGACTCCTTACCAAACAGGGAGGAGCGCGAGTGTGAGGCACACTTTCAGGCCAATATTAAATTTCTGCCCACTGGCGAGTATTCGGTTCGTTTACCATCCTGACTAGGCATAGATCAGCTGGGTGACTCCTATCAACAGGCGCTTGTAGTGTTCCCCCCATGGAGATTAAAATCATTTATGGGAAATATTTTAAATGGCCTAGTTTCCGATACCTTTTTACAGGTGTCTTTATAACCAATCCACTATTAACTGAGGTCGAAAAACTATTTCACCTCAAGTCGAACACAGGCGGGGAGGCGAAGGCAATTGTGTCAAAGTCTCCTCTAACAAATTATGCTTTCGCATCAGCGTGGAGTGACTTAAATGACAGCTTTAAGAATAAGAGGCTGTTAGTTAACAGCCAACTTGTCGTACTTTTTAACCTTGCATTAGTTTCGCAGGAATCAGGAGCTGCTATTAAAGACCTACAGAGCACCAGCCAAGGTTGCTTGACAGGTCTGGAGCACTCCTGCATAAGTACTGTGAACTGGGATTGCCTTCTAGTGCGCTCCTCTGAGAACCGTTGTTGCTCAGCTTTCGCAGTCTAGAGGCGACAAAGGGCATGAAAAGAGCCTGCTACAAAAAAGATTAAGAGATGAAGCCAAGGTGAGCTTTAAAGCTCAAACATGGCTCAAAAAAATAACCATCCAGTACGCTTGTGCACCCGTTTTCTGCAGATGTCTGTTGGAGGTAGGTCCAACTACATCAAACAGCAAAAACTCTGCCAGAACTGTTTCGCGAGAGAGAAAGATTAAAAAATTGTCCGAGTTAACAAATTTGTTTCACGGGTTATGGTCGCCACAACACACTCCGGCATCGTAGCAGCCCTCCTCCAACCGCCGCTGTAACAGCTCCCACGTCACGAAGTGATCACTCGCAATCTATTTACCCTCTATTGTGCAGAATAATTTTGCCACAAACTCACAACCTTTCCTCCAAACTACGGCTATTATTAACATTTGCCATTTGCGCATTTGTTACACGTGATTGATTCAGGAACGGAAGCGACGTAGACCTCCGAACGACAATTCAATCTGATCAAGCTTCCTTTCCATCCAGTCCGAACAGAACTGACTGGCTTAAGTCAAGATATCTAAGCCAATTCAAAGAAGTTATGTTACTTTTTTTGGGAAGCGACGTCTTTTTTAATTTTATGTACCTTGCCGGGGCACACACTAAAAATGGTGACGTCTGAGTCATCGACGAGCTACGCACAGCTATGGGCACTACTGTATTTCCTTTGCTCAAAAGGAACTCCAACGTAAGGGCTGTGCTCATTCTTCTTCCAAAAGAGCATCTACTCCGAGTCGATTCCTTGGAGATTGAAAAAGCTAGCCTTGCGAAGACTGTTGGTATACGCTGGAAATCAGACACCGATGTGTTCCTCTTCGCCCCTTCCGAGATCAAAGTGAAGTAATCCCACCCAAATCGCCAAGCTGTTCGATCCACCGGGATGGTTAGCTCCACTCGTGATCCAAGCTAAGAAATTCATACAAGAGAGCTGGCTTCATGATCTGTTCTGGGACCAATCCTTGGCAAGCCAACTCCTTCAAAGATGGCAAGAATTTCTCGGGACTTTTGCATCTCTCTCTCCTCCAAAACGGCTATCATTGCTATGATCTCAATGGCCAACTTCTATCGAATCTTTCCATGAAAGTCCCGTGAAATGCAATCAAGCAAAGTTGCCTCTAAAATCTCACATGGAAGATAGATTCTCCGAATTCGGCAAGGTACTTAGAGTTGTTCCCTATAAGTATCGTTTGATAAAGCGCTGTCAGTTACCTGATAACTAATGTCCAAATGATATCAACAGTATTGCAATATCCGAAGAACAAGAGCGGCTAGTTGTACATACTCAATATTTTTTGTTTACCGTCCAATTGACTTCAAACTCATTTTAAAAAATATACATAAGCTACGTCGGATTTATTGTAGTAGGGGAAGATACTAAGGGTCGACTGGCGGAAATGGTAATGGAAAATTGATTTTTTTAAATTTGATTCAAAAGTGTGAGTTGACTAAATCCACTAACCATACAATGCATAGTTGTTATTAAATAAATATAGATCAGATTCTTCTCAATATTGTGTTTGCCTTTTGCTACCGCAGGAACAAAAGCCATACAATTGAAGAAAAACCTCTGGAACGCCGTGAAGAACTTGAGCGCACATCCACACAACACAAGCATACATACATATGTATGCTTGTAGATCTCGGGGTTTTGTGGGAAGCTATGCAGCGCGAAAGAGATGGACACAAGTGCGCAATGAAATGAGTGACAGCGAGGCACACTCTTCACATTGGTACACACATAAGTAATTGGGCCGTAAGGAATTCATATAACAACATATATTAAGAAAAGCATCATCAATGACGGTAGTTGTGCATATAGAGCACGATTTATCAATCATATTGCAATTTATTTTATTAAAGCCATCGGTACAGATTTTAATAAATTCTCATTTTTCTTTTTCTCTCATTACATCCTATGTTAATGCAACAAAAAGAGGCTAGGTGGAAATATTATATATTAACTTTAATATGGCAGCAATATTAATTTCTGCACTCTTTTCCAATTGTCATAAAAATGGTACCGACGATTTTAATCAAATTTTCACAGTTGGCTAGGTGAAACTTTAGGCTCTAACCATGTATATGCGGTCTTAAGGGCCATTATCCCAAAATAAAGATATATAAAGAATGGTGGAAATATAAATTGAAATTAATAAACAAATGAATGTTGACAGTAAATAATTTAATATGTTGTAATTTTATATTGTATTTTGCATTAAATATATTTTGTACTTAAATATATTCGGTTTTGTAATTGAAAACATAAATAAATGCATTTAAAAGTAGCCGATACTTTTCCCTATAACAAGTACCAAAATTCGACGCTAAGTCAACGCCGCTAACTTGACGTGCATTTCAATATAACATTTCCCAAATCGAGAATTTTATATCTTTGATGACCCGTCGTCGATAGTTAGCAGCTCTCATTCGCTTATCTAATAGTTAACGATAGTCCAAAATTAGTCTAAATTCATCGTTTAGTATATTATCTGCATTAGGGACGATCGATAGAGTTAATAACTCCGACTGTTACTTGGCTTTTAGGCGCCCGATTTTTTTTAAATATATAAACCATTAAAATTTAATATTGTAATGCTCTAAAACTATTTATTTTTTTATTATATCAAATTTGTGCAGATTCTGCACGACACTCGACGATCGCGCCGCCCCCATATTACCGGCAGTTTTTGTTTAAATTAAATAAAATACCGAAAATTGTATCCGGAGATAGAACACCTGAAATAGACACCGCCTCACTCATTTGGACATTCTTTTTTCATGAATAGAGAATTACCGCTTTGATTGCTTGAAAACAAAACGTTATAAATTTAAAGTCCAGCCGACGATATTCAATATAGAATAAACTAAATGGGATCGGGAATGTTTCCTTCTGCATGTTACACACCCTTCCACAAAAACATACTTGACCATTTATGGTCTCTGGGTATAAAATTTCTTATCCGAATGTGTTCGACATGTAACCACCACCACCCCCCTTAATTCATAATTTGAGTTTTAGCCAATTACTAAAACTACAACACAACGAAGTTATATGCGCAGTTTTTAGCATGTATTTGTAATGTTTTCGCTGAAACAAATTCCTTTTTAACGCTTTCGATGCATATGTTCGCGATTTTTCCGTTTCCAGGCGGCACGTCTAGATCCACCAATAGTTTGCGAATATCTATATCCTTTTCCGATTCCTCGCGAGCTTTTGCCAGCAGAGGTCAACCCACGAAGTTCGCGGTGCTTATGCACATGCTTACAAATCCAATTTACTTTGGGGTCACGACAAATTGCATTATGATGAATATCTACTAAAATAACTTCAAAGTATTTGTAGGAAGCGTCCTGAGCTACCCAGTAAGAATTTAGTACGCGCAAGCCACCAAGTCTCCGACCGACACGCTCCTGAAACACAAAAATTTAAATAAATATTTTGTAATATAAAACTTAAGAAATTTGATTTGACGAGGTTCAGACATCTAAGGAAGTTAGTATTCATTATCTTTCAGGAATTATGTAACTATCATCACAAAACAAGTGAACATCTAACAAATACTTCATATCTTACTTCAGCAATAGACTGCAATCCACGATATGGTTTTAGTTGGTTTACACCATGACTTTTAGGCTTTCCATATGTACATCCTTTTGGTACTGGGCGCTTACGACCACCACGGCGGACTCGAATTCTATAAATAACAAAGCCTTGCTTGGCACGGTATCCTAAACGACGTGCCTTATCGGGACGAGTAGGTCTGGGTGAACGATGCAATTTTGTCAATTGACGATACTGCCAAACACGGATGCGAAGCAAATAGCGCATAACATCACTTTGCTTCTTCCTGTACAGCTCCTGCATATACCGGTAGGCACCCATATCCAACGATTGATAGACCTAGTAACAAATGAAATGTTATTTCTTGACATAACGTGTCACATCATTGGTCTTTTAAAATAACTTTTTAAGTTAGCTAAACATAAAAGTAAAACAAGAGGCTATTAAGATATAATACATAATATAGTTAAATACTGTAATTTATAGCTACTAATGCGTCAGCATATCCATAATCTGCACATTGCTCAACACAGGCATAAGAGTGGTGCATGGAAAATATCATCAGTTCAAATTGTAATTGTAATTTAATAAATACCCGTTAGTTGCACATACCTGAAAAACAGAAAAACAATTAAATTATCAAAATGTAAAGTGATCGTATTACAACGTAGGCAATTCTATTTAAGAACTATCCGTATCCCACCCACCTTAGAAGCCGACCAAAACCCAAAAGACGGAAGTTAGATATATTGCCAGTGGATATTCTCTGTAAGAGTTGCTTTGAATATTCGGATCGAATATGCCAGACTGTGATATTAACAAGGATTCTTAAACTCTGGAAACGGAACAATAAATTCCAATTTTATTGATACTCGATCTGTACCGTATAGATATGTTGATGAGTAGTCACGTTTCTATAACTAGCAAGTTCATTCGAGTGTTTCCTTTAAAATTAATTAGCACAGAGCGTATATTAAAATATATACAATTTTCTGTCATTGTGGCTAAGGTTTTGCCGTGCCATCATTTATACATGTTGTTAAACCAATCTGAGAGATATTCCTATCCCATAGTGTTTCATACATTAATTACCCGATAGTTTTCATGACATATTTACAAAAATGGCTATTCTTTACGAGTGTCAATATACAAAACATATAACAAAGTTTACTTAAATTGTATGACAAGTGCGCAAGTAAGACAGTAAATATAATTCTCTGTTTATATAATATAAAAAACTAATTAGAAGGCAAAAAGAACACTTCAAGGCGCTGACGAGGTGCGCGGAAATAATTGCCATCTATAGATGTAGATAATATCGCGGAAATAAATTCATTTTGGATTTATTTTACAAAAACAGAAAAAAAAAATTAAAGATATTTACCTATTGGAGTTTATTCACAAAATGTCCCTATTTTGGGCTTGTTCAAGAACCATGTTGGAGTCACGGTGGATAACCAGAGTGAGTCATAAGCATAGTGTTTAATTATTTTTTTGATATGCGAATTAAATTAGGGACATAAAAGAGAATATTGAAATTGACCCGATAATGATTACTATCCACTATGATTACTATCACTAGAAGTATGACTTCGGTGTGGCTTCTCACGCACCTCGTTAAAAGCGATTTCCCAATTGTCGTTGCTATGATGCTGCCGTTTTATTTCTTTATTATGGCGACTATTTTTTTTTTTTTGGTAGCATTCAAGTCCTTGCCTTATGCGTCGAAATCTTTGCGTCTGGCTTTTGAAACGTTATAATTACATATAATATATCGTAAGTCATTCCATCAAACCAATGTTAAGCTAGATGAATTCGTTACCGGTTATCTACTAGAGCAATTAATACCAAGGAATACCAATCATACCAATCAATCATATAAAAGCGAATGCAAGCATTAAAAAGGAGACTTCTTCACACGAGACATTTCTTTAAAAATAAATAATATCTACATATATATAAATTTATATATTGTTTTCGAGCATATGAAAGCGATTGCAAGCAATAAAAAGAAGACTCGTCCACACGAAATATTAAAAATCTATTAACTATTTTCGGGTACGTCCTTTAACCAGAATACTTACTTGTGTTAATAGTTCGTCGGTTGACATCATTTAATGAGAACTTACAAACATCCAAACAGTTCGTGGCATGTGCTTATTGAATTTAAAGTAAGTTTAAAACTCTTGCTATTCCTCACTATTTTCGAGGTCAACCAGGATTTCCAATAAACGTTGTTGCTTTTGGTTACAGCTGCAAATGTCCCTAATATATTTTCAAAATTCATATATTTGCTGTTTTTTTGCAACATTTTAAATGCCTGTTATTTATGGTCATGATAGATGTTTAATGTTCCCAATGTAAGCAGCAATTTTACATCATCAATAAATTTCCTTCGTTCGTCAAACATGTATTACAACTTTATTAACAAGTAAGAGGTTCTAGTCTGGAGCTTCCGACTAGGGGATACCCTGAACCCTCTTCTTCTAACATCAAATGCATATATATATTCTATATTAGAAGCTATATGTCAAGTTTGGGGACTCTAGCTCTTATTATTTACCAAAATTGCCCAAAAAAACAGGATATCGATATCGATTTATATCGATTGCTTGGAAACGGAGTAGTTTATCGACTATCGGAAATAAACTCGATCTGCGCGGGAACTAGGAGCAGCTACATCTAAAATTTCAAGTCATAGCTCTTATATGTTCTGAAATCCTTGCGTTCATACATACGGACGGACGGACGGACGGAAACGGACATGGCTAGATCGACTCAGCTATTGATCCTGATCAAGAATATATAAACTTTATGGGGTCGGAGATGCTTCCTTCTGCCTGTTACATACATTTGGATTTTGCACAAATACAATATACCCTTATACCCATTTTTAATGAGTTCAGGGTATAATCATCGAAAAATTTTCGATTTTCGCACCGACCCCTATTTTGAAAAAAAGCCATTTTGTCGATTTGGGTCAAAATTTTGGATTTCCTTTTTTTGATGCCAATCGTTAGAACTGATCTTTACGAGTCAACAATGGTATGAAATTGCAAAATCGGAAATTATTTGCCGGAAATATTTCAAAAATCATCAAAAAGAATGAATTTACGTACGAATCGGTTTTTTGTCAACAACATTTTTCAACCCATCGATGATTATTTTGTTTAAATGCCAATTGATGGTAGGGATCCGTACGCATTCAAAAAGATATAACATTTTAAAATCAGAGATTATTTACCCGAGATATTAAAAAATTCATCGGAAAACTTTCGATTTGCCATTTTGTCGATTTTGGTCAAAATTTTGGATTTCCCTTTTTTGATGCCAATCGATACAACTGATCCTTACGAGTCAAAACTGGTCAAAAATTCTGGTATAAAAATCGGACATTATTTGACGGAAATATTCCAAAAAATCATCAAAAAGGTTGACTTTACGAACGAATCGGTTTTTTGTCCACAACTTTTTTTTTTAACAAAACGATGTTTAATTTGCTTGGATGCCAATTGATGGTAGGGATCCGTACGCATTTAAAAAGGTATAACATTTTAAAATCAGACATTGAATTAAGGACGTATAATAAAAAAAGGAACTTATATCATTACAGAAAAGAGTCGCAATAACCATGCCGTTAAAATGCGAAGCAGACGCGCATGAATGTGTGTACACGTATACAGAAATTCTTAAAGATGCTGATCTATTCAATTGGGCAGTTGCATATAACTTTGTTTTTTTTTTAACCGATCTTTATGAAATCTACAGTATATCTTGTTGTATCATAGAATATTTGTGTACACTGAAAAAGTCATTTGCAAAGAAATTTTGTCTTAAATTGGTTGGCAATAAAAGTTGGGTTATTAACCAAAAAACAGGATGTCGATATCGATTTTGATCGATTGCTTGGAAACGGAGTAAGTTATCGATTATCGGAAACAATTTTGCAATTTTGCACAAATTCAATATACCCTTATACCCATTTTGAATGGGATCAGGGTATAAAAACTGAATATCTTAGGAATATTTATATGTTAGACTTAAGGAATGTTAACACATGGTGCATTGATAATAAACGTTAGTGTCAAATCCATTCCGAAATATAACATGCACAAATACATGTCTTATTCGAAACTACCAGGACGCAAGCATTTATATGTGGCACTATTCATATATTTTTGTTTTTTGTTTTTCCTCACAACTCACGTTTGTGTTTCTTTGGAGATCGGACGTGAAAATTGCAGACTTGTGTGTGTGTGCGCGTTAGTGCACCGTTGGCAGCAGCCATAAACATAGAAAGTGACAGTGACACTGAATATAGCCCGTCCCAGGGTAATCCATACAAATCCCGCTTATAGTGGGTAAACTATACGCAAGTGCTGCCTCTGGCAGCCGGAGTGTTATGAAAATTAACAATTGTTTAACGAAAAATTACCGCGTGCGGTGCGAGTGAACTAGTTTTTGCAAAACTTAAGCTGCGCTCAGCTGATCGCAACTCAAGTACGTGAGTGTGTGCTCGAGTGCAGCAAAGCTTTCGCAAGAGAGCTTTCGCAAATAACAAAATAAAGAACAATGGCCACGAACAACCGACCTCCGAATGGCGAAGAAACTCATTCGCCAATCTACCGGCTACCGAACACCTCAACAACCTCTCCTTCGAACATGGCCACTAATGTCAATCGCCTCGATGGAAGCAGTCCACCGGAAGACTTTTACCGGTATTACAACGACATGCTCGCCAGTATTGATCAGTCAGTGGGCCAGACTCCTATGAATTCAAGGTCTCTCCCTCTGGCTATCTTAGAATATACGCCAAAGATGCCGACACTAACAGAGCAATTGTCCGCAAACTCACTGAAGTGAGAGTGCAATTTACTCACTTCTCCTTAAAGAAAGACAGACCATACCGCGTTGTGGTTAAAAATGTAGCCGCTTCTACTCCCAGAAGCCTGATCGAAGCTGCCTTCACGTCGCACGGCCACACTGTGACTAACTTATACAACCCGGGCGCCAGACAGCCTACAAGTGAAGCCAGCGCAGACTTCACCAACGACTCGCCGAGTCGCAACTTCCGGTTTGTTGATCTTAAGCAGGATGTGAACAACAGGGCTAAGACTCAACAGGGCTAGCCGTCAACTGGTCACCATTGAGCTCCCGAGGAAGAGTAACAGCATAAGGCAGTGTTTCCGCTGCTTCGAGTTCGACCACACCAAAAACTACTGTCTCAAACAACCCATGTGTGGTAGATGCGTTCAGCCCAACTGGACGAACTCGGAGCAATGGTAGGCCAAAACGGTGGCTCACCTGCGAAGCTCAAACTGTAATGGGATCCATACTGCTTATAATAAAAGATGCAAAGCATTCCAGCAGCGCTTGAATGCCATCAATGTTGCCCCCCGGCACGTCGCAACAGCAACTTGCACGGCGCGTCAACTCGCAGTTCGTACCCTCTTGAATTGTGCAACAAGCCCTGTCGTATGCTGATGCGTTGCGGTCAGGACGCAACACTTACCAGCAAAATGCACCAGCGTACCAACCCCTTGTGTGCGATCAGCCCACACCTACAACAATGCAGCCCCAATACCTCCAGCATGGATCTCAAGGGCAAGACACGTCCCTCGGAAGTATCCTTCAAGGACTCCAGCAGTCGATCGCACTTAATGCAGCAGTCACAAGTATCCTGGCCAGCATCAAGGAGCTGAAGGACGCGCAAGCTCCACAGCTCTGTCTTCCCACTCACCGTCAATAATGGCTGCCCAAATGCGCCTCGGATCATGGAACGCTCGCAGCATCATACAAAATGCAAACGAACCAAAACTGTTTTTGAGAAAACATGAAATAGACATCATGCTTGTCTCAGAAACCCACCTACACGCTGGCTTGTATTTCACCATGGAGGGATATGCTTGCTACCGTGCGAATCACCCAGCAGATCGAGCCAGAGGAGGTGCTGCGGTGCTTGTCAAGCAGAACTTGGTGCACTAACAACTACCTCAGGCGACTTCCAGCGCAACACAAATGGCTGCTATCATGGTGGGGACTCCTTTGGGCGAAATACCTGTAGCTACAGTGTATCTACTACCAAATCTATTCTGGAGCCGAGCTGGATTCGATTCTCTCGATGGAGGTGACTTCAACGCCAAACACCGGCTGTGGGGATGCTACAGAGCTGACAACAGAGGCATTGCGCTACATGAATCGCTCAGCAGCTGCTCAGCCCAGGTCTTGGCCACCGGGTATTTCCAACAGATTTATATCAGTTCGCGAAGAGTATGAGCTTTCATCCGACCATCTACCATTACTTGCAACGGTAAAAAAGCGAAGGCTTGTCACCCCCCAGTCGAACATACAACGCTTCAAAACTGAACTGAATGGCAAGATAGATCTAAGCATGCCAGTTTTGACAGCCGAGGATGCCGACACCGCGGTTCAAACCCTGCTGTATTAAGTACATACTGCGGCTGCCAACGTTGCGCCAGCACTAAGGTATCTTACGCCTACAAGTCAACCTACGAGGACGCTTCCCCCCATTGTTGAAGGCCTCCTTTACCTGAAAAAGCGACTAAGGAGGGAGTACGTCCGCACCCAGAATCGATAGGATCTATCGCCGTATCGCCAACAGCGTCAGAAAGGAGTTGATTTTACTGAGAAGAAAAGTCAAAGACACTATGCTGGAGGAAGCAACGGCAGACGAGAGCTTCAACTAACCAGTCGATACAAGCGGCAAGCTGCACCAAAGATCCCCGTTCGACATCCCGATGGCACCGGTGCTTTTCCTCGTCGCCATTTTTAATGCAACTCTTCGGCTAGGTGATTTTCCAGTGGCCTGAAAGAAAGCGCATATCATTATGTTGCACAAGTGCGGAAAGCTCCCTAATCAACTGGACTCTTATCACCCCATTAGCCTCCTGCCTACCTTTGGCAAGATACTGGAAAGGTGCATCCTTAGAAGGATCCTGGAAACCCCGGAAATAAAACGCCTAATCCCGAAGATTCAGTTTGGCTTTAGACTTAAACACGGTACCCCTGAGCAACTTCATCCGGTCACAAATTTTATTTTGGTCGGCTTTCACAGGAAGGAGTATGTGGTGGCAGCATACCTCGACATCCAACAACCTTTCGACCGGGTATGGCACGCAGGACTCCTCTCTAAGATTAAGGGCAACTTGAATCCGCAGCTCTTTAACATCATTGCGAACTTCTTGAACAAGAGGACTTTTTGAGTGGTACAGGATGGCATAGCCTCTCATACCAAACGCATAAGAGCAGGCGTTCCACAAGGTAGCGTTTTGGATCCCACACTATACAGCCTCTTCACGCACGATATGCCCAAGGCAAACGTAATAGCCCTTGTCAGTCGCCAGGATCTCCTAGTGGCTACGTTTGCTGATGACACGGCAATCCTTGCCAAGAGTTATTGCTTCTACGAAGCAACAGACATCCTGCAGGTGTATCTGAAACGCTTCGAAAACTGGGCTTGCAGGTGGAATATCTCCGTGAACCCGCAAAAATGTGCTACGTAAATGTGTCACTCACACGCTGCGCAAGGACTCCTCCCCCGGACTTTTTCTTCATGGCGAGCTCTTAGAGCAGGTGCGTGGCCATAAATACCTAGGGATTACACTCGAAAGACGAGTTACATTCAAAAAACATGTCACCGAGGTAAGCAACAGCCTGAAAAACAAAACCAGGCGTCTGAGCTGGCTGGCCCAAATAACAAACTCTTGCTCCGGAATAAAGTCCTAATATATAAAGTAATACTTTCCCCTGTATGGCGATATGGACTCCAGGTATATGGAATTGCTGTGAAGACGCACCTTACCCAACTTCGCATCATGCAGGCCAAGATCTTGCGAAAAATCTCTGGAGCCGAATGGTATATTCGAACACGAGACATTACAAAGGACCTTAAGGTTACTATGGTAGGAGAGCTTATCAACCAAAAAGCAGCAAGTCACTTATTTAAGCTCCGCCCACCCTAACGTCTTGGCAAGGAACTTGCTAAAGAGGCGAAGAAGGAGGCTTAAAAAGAGTTATCCATAGACCTGGCCAAACGCCGACTATAATGAAACAAATTTAACATGCATATATATATACACATTGTAAATATTAAAATTAAGCTATCATTAATATAAATATCATATTTTAAATAAATATCATATTTTTTTCTACGTCACATTTATTTAAATACCTTTTTAATGTTTGATGCACACTTTTATGTACATTAGATAACCCAATACCTACATTAAATGAAATTGTTAAATTAACAAATATTTAGAGTAAAGTATGTTCTTGCTGTTAAATGTAAACGGCTTTCGTTTTAAATATTTTAATCAAAGATTCAACACATTTAGAAACATAAAAGCTGTGTATAGGCTGGAAAAAGAAATTATATAGTATTTGCGTATAATATTTCAATAAATATATAATCTAAATTTAACTTAATCAAGTAAGAGGTTTTAGTCGGGAGCTTCCGATTCCAGGATACCCTGACTCGAGTAAACCCGCGCTGCGCGCTCGAAATAAAGATAAATTAAAAAAACAAAAATTCTCTTGGGCAGGGCCCAAACTCGCAACTAACAGCCATATCAACCAACCAAAAAAAAAAAGGTTTCCTTTGTAGGATTCGAATTCGTAATGTGTGTGTGTGTACATCTACACAGAAATTCTTCGAATGTGCGTCGCAAACAACTGCACAGTCAAAATACCGAAATACAAAAAAAACCGGTCTTAATGAAATTTTCTATAGTATATCTTATTGAACCACAGTATATTTGTGTATCTTCAAGTGGTTAATTGCATTCAAATTTTAGCTTAAATTGTTGGGTAATACAAGTTGGGTTATTAACTTGATTTATAGCTATGAGGTAGTAGCGGGGATGTGGAAGGAAGGAAATGGAAGATGCTAACTATATATATACTATTCTAGAGTAAACATATCACTTTTGGGGAATATAGCTCTTATTATTTACCCAATATGCTCAAAAAACAGGATTTCGATATCAATTTTTATCGGATGCTTGGAAACGGAGCAAGTTATCGATTATCTAAGATTTCTAAGATCTTTGCGTTCATACATTTTGACAGGCGGACATGGCTAGATCGGCTCGCCTGTTGATGCTGATCAAGAATATATATACTTTATGGGGTCGGAAATGCTTCCGTCTGCCTGTTACATACATTTGCACGAATACACTATACCCTTTTACCCATTTTCAATGGATTCAGGGTATAAAAATGTAGACTGGGTGATCACCCAGTTAGATAAAAATTCAAAATCAAAATTTTTTTGATATAGCCCAAAATGTTCAGTACATTCGACAGAAAGACCATTAAAGCCAAATATTCAAATAGTGGTCATAATTCAATTTTAAAAATAAACCCAAATTTTTTTTTAACGCGAATCCCGATACAATGGTCTGCATCCCACCTCCCGCCCAACCGACCGAAGGCCGCAGTCGTGTAACGTACGACACGAAAAGCAAAGTAAATATAAAACATAAAATAGTAAGAAAAAAACGGTAGAATACTCTGTAATGCTTGTTATAGTCATCACTGAGAACCTGTACGGTTCATTTAAAGCATAATTAGTTGAGCAAAATTGAAGCGATAGGGGTACAAAGTTACGTGTGATTCTGGTAGGGATAGAGAAATTTAACTGGCTAGTCAGCACAGAAAAGTCAATTTCGCCTGTAATTAATTTAATCAAAGAAGGAAGGTTAATCATTAATAGTCTGCTGGAGTATGACCGTAACCGCTCACGAGGATTCCAATTTAAGCCACGAAGGGCAAACAGCAAGAATTGTTTCTGAACCGATTCAATTCTGTGCTGATGGATAGCAGATTGTGGTCACCCTATACATGAGGCATACTCAAGAATAGGTCGTACCAAAAATATTTTAAGTGTTTTTTCGTGTACGGATCGTCGAACTGCTTCGACCATCGCATGATGAAACCCATAACTATTCTGGCCTTATTCATCACACTGATCAAGAGTGACCCCTAGATCATTAACTTCATTAAAAATACTGTTAACACGCTCGAGCAGTACGCTATCAAGGATGTAAGAAATCAATTGAGGAGGGTTTCTGTAGAAGGGGATGATTACCTTACATTTAGAGCAGTTTAAGTTTAAAAGGTTGGCTAGACACAAAGCCTGAAACACATCAATGTCAGTTTGTAAGAGTTAACATGATGCCATATCTTTATATGCAAGGCAGAATCTCACATCATCAGCATACATTAATACTCGAGAGTGAGACAGTATCGAGGGAAGATCATTGATGAAAAGAGTCAAGAGTAGCGGGCTAAGATGACTACCATGAAGAACACCGGAAGTCATCACAATATGTTTAGAAAACGAATTTCTGAAAATAACCTTTTGGGTTCTAACATGAAAATACTCTGAAATCCAGTTCAAAAGATTGACTGGGAAGCCAAAAAGGCATAATTTATGAAGCAGCAAGGAGTGGCTGATAGAGTCGAAAGCCTTACTAAAACCAGTATAGATGACGTCAGTCTGCATTCTTTTCTTGAACCCATCAATTACAAACGAAGTAAACTCAAGAAGGTTAGTGGTTATAGATCTACGCTTCACGAACCCATGCTGGGAAGGTGAAGTAATAGAACTACATAAATATTGCAGTTGAGAAGTTATAATTCTCTCAAAAGCTTTAGGTATTTGGAAATATAGTTCCTTCCAAATGGTCGGAAAAGATAAAGTGTTTACGGACAATTTGAAATGTTTTAAAACAGGTTTACATAATGCTGCAGCGCTGTATTTAAGCTTGGTGTCCTGGTGGCGAGGTGGGGCGCAGGTATCGTAGGTCGCCAGTTTGCAAAATGATTAGTAGGTTTTCGTGGCACAGCTAGTATCTGCTAGGACGTCGTTGTCGCATCCACTTGGAATATTTGTTATGGTACAATGTATGGTATGGAGAAACAACCCTTCCTGCAATGAGAACAGACTTTCCTCGGTCTACCTAAATAGTTTCCTCCGAGCAAAAGGGGCTCAGGTTTGGCTTCTGATTCTTCTGGATTTTACATTTGATCAATTTCCTGACATCATCCCTAGAGGCGTAAAAAAAGACAGACAAAGACACTAAGTTGAGTAACGCCCATACATTTGAATGTGACGCAAAATTTCTAGCCTGGCCTTTCATCTGGCCTTTGAGGCTTCGTACCGCATGCCTACCGACTGGTTGTTCGTTCTCCAAAGACCAGACGAAGTCGCGGCTTGCTGATGCTGACACGAGCTACGAAGTTAGTCGCCAGCCTGCCTTCAGCAAAGCTGGTCGATGCTGCTTTACGTCGCTTCCCTTTCGAAGTACATTGAGCGAAAAAGTTTAGAACTAACGAAAGACGCAAAGTGCTTGTGCTTTATTCATGAAATGCATGCTTTATTTAAATAATATATTACCCTAGATATTAACAAATAATTTTACAGGAAAATTTAATAACTTATATTATTTTTACTCAAGGCGCTTCTTGCGCAATAACTATGTTAAGAAAAAAGCACACATAGATTGATTTCACTTTTCTTTTTGGACAGTATATGCTCGAGAAAAGTACTTGTCTCAGCCAATAGCGTGCATGCACCTTTCGTTGGATGCGTGAATTATACATGCATAAGAACTTTAAAGTATGTATGCATGTGTTGTTATTCACTGCTCTGGCTTAAGCTGGCAAGAAATTAATTTTGTTAGTTTTCTAGCGCAGATCATGACCTATCCCAAATTTATGTTGATATATGAATGCATTTTGTGTACTGAGGTTGGCTCCGCAGAAAATATGTATTTCTAAGTCGATGCAAATATTTACATAATTTCTTTAAATTAAATTAATATTATTTTTATTCTCCAATTAAGAAATAAAGAGTGCTAAAAATACAATTACATTTCAAGTCGACTCGAAGGTCATATTTATTATAATTATAATTATAATGGCCTCCTCGCGGTGTTCCCCGCGTACTTTGTTCTTGATAATTCGAACAAAAAATAATAAAATAAAAAAAAAATAAAAATTAATTACATGTATATTTGAAAACAACAAATTTGCACTTTTATTTTCTTAATTTATTTTGTATCACTTAAAAATAATAATAATTTAATTAATAATTTCAAATATACAAAATTACATCAACCTAAAAATACAAATTTTTTTGTACGGAGCCAACCTCAGTACACAAAATGCATTCATATATCAACAGAAATTTTGGGTAGGTCGTGATCTGCGCTAAAAAACTAAGAAAATTGTTTCTTTGCCAGCCAGAGACTTTGCCAGAGCAGTGGATAACAACACATTCAAATATGTTGCTATGTATGTATATTCACACGCATACAAACATAATTGCTTGCACGGCCCTCACAGAGCCGAAGCTGAGAGCAAATTCTATTTTTAGCTTTTTCGTTCTCTCGGCTGTGAGAGCGCAATGCTACAGATTTCGTTTTCGTTCTCAATTTTCAAAAAATCAAGCTGCATAGTAGCATTTTGTTGTATGGCGTTACTTATCTTAATGTTTTTATTGTCTTCGCCTGAACCCTCTTAGTCCAACACCAGATCGAGCTACGCGCTCCTTTGCTTTAGCTGTAACAAAGATAAATTTAAAAAAAAGTTTTTTTGGTAGGGCTCCTGAACCTGAATTTAACCGCACTACTTGCCACCGTCACCAATTTTCCAACACCAAATGCAGCACGAGCATACGCACTCCTTTGAAGTAATAAATATAAATTAAAATTAAAAATATTAGACTCTTTTACCAAAGACAATATAAACACTAAGATGAGTAACGCCCATACATTTGAATGCGATGCAAAATTTCTAGCCTGGCTTCCTAAACTGGCTTTTACGATTTCATGACTTGCCGCTGACTGACGTTTCGAATGCCGAAGTCGCGGCTTGCTGATGCTGACACGAGCAATGCAGTTAGTCGCCAGCCTGCCTTCAGCAAAGCTGGTCGATGCTTCGTTCGCTTCGCTTCGTTTTCGAAGTACACTGAGTTAAAAAGTTGTGAACTTACGATCGACGCAAAGTGCTTTTGCTTTATCCATGAAATGCATGTTTTATTTAAATGATATAATACCCTAGATACTAACGATTAATTTTACTGGAAAATTTAAAGACATATATAATTTTTACAAAAGTCGCTTCTCGTACAATAACTATGTTAAGAAAATACCACACATAGATTGATTTCACATTGGTTTTTGGACAGTGTATGCTCGAGAAAAGTTCTTGTCTCAGCCAATGGCGTGCAAGCAACTTTGTTTGTATGCGTAAATAATGCATGCATAATAGCATCAATATATGATATATGTGTTGTTATACACTGCTTTGGTTTTAGCCGACAAGAAATTCATTTTGTTAGTTTTCTAGCGCAGATCATGACCTATTCCAAACTTGTGTTGAGATATGAACGCAGTCCACATGCTGGTGCTAGTGTGAATAGAGACCCCGTTGACACCCTATATAATAGATATCATCAAACCCAATTCACCAGCTGCAGCTGCGGCTCGCATGATTTAATCACAGAAAAAAAAAGCGATAAGCGCAAAGTCTTAGACAGGAGGTCCCCACATGCCGCGCGGCGAAAACAGAAGAAGGCTGACACCAGTCCTGTTCAAATACATTCAGCCAATAGATATGCTCTCTTGGCGCCACCCGAAAACGACGAAGACATGGAGACTAATGAGTCTGAGGCCGAGCAGACTTTTCAGATGTCATCGTCCCAAGCGACATACCATCTGAAGTAGTGGACCTGGACAACCTGACCATCAAGTCCAACCTAGGTCGGACTATTTGACTCCTAGCCAATGATGTGCCCACATACAGGGCCGTCATAAAAAAACTGGAAGAACAAAAAATCCAATTCTATTCATACCAGCTGCAGGAGGAGAAGCCCTACCGCATAGTCAACAAATGTCTACACCACTCCACACTCGAGAGCTCATCGACGACCTGCAGAGCCAGGGCCATACCGCCCTCCATGTGCACAATCCGAACAGCGAAGCTACCAAGGAGCTTATGAACATCCACTTCAATATCCTTAAGCCGGCAGCCAACTACAAGGAGGTAGTCAAGGTGGAGATTGCACGAAGAAACCGGGACATGGTGCAATGCCATATATGCCAGGAGTACAGGCCCACAGCCACATACTGTAGAAAACAATACAAATGCGTAAGATGATCGCTCGACCCATCGACAGCGAACCGGAGGACTAGCTGCATTCAGCAAAGAAAACAATGTTCTCAGCGCTAGCCAGCGAGAAGGACCAACGCAAGTAATGATACATAGATTGCCGAGGGAACAGCAACAGGAGAGGCTGACTGCGCTAGAACAGCAACTGCCGAGCCGAACTATCGAAAGGATGGCAGTAATGCAACAGCAGGCTTTGGCTATGTACCCTGTACATTGGGCTCTAAATCGATCAGCTAGTGGCGGCAGCGCTGTCCTCGTCCTAACTAACTTGGTTTACTTCTCGCAATTGACTATTGCTAATCGTGTTTACCAATATTCGACTGCGAGTCTTTACTGATGCTGGCAACGTGGACTTTGGAGCAGTCAATTGCAAATCAAATGAGCAGACGTCGACTGATGACTTCAACATTGTACTTAACTCAGCTGGAAGCCGATATTTGGTTGGAGGCCACTGGAATGGGTGGTTAGCGCAATACTGAGGCTGATTAACGCACGCACTGATCTCGGAGTCTTCCAGAGACAGATGAGTGAAAGTATTTACCTCAACACCAAAATCAGCACTGGACCCAATGTATAGGACGTCATTGAGCTGCTCAACGCAAAGATTCAAGCAGCAGCAGATGAAGCCAGCAGAAAGTGCTTGCAACGGGCTGACACCTGACATAACAAACCTGCCCAGGATCAAGAGGCGGCGTGGACGCAGATTCTGCCGGCCGGTCAGTCTCTTGCCTTCCTTGTCGCCCAACTTGCAAGGCTTATGGATCACATGGCTATCCTTCCTGATCACCAATTAGGGTTCAGGGGTGAGCGTGGCGCTTCTGAGCAAGTTCACAGAGTGATTAACCATACGACCATACGGCTTACGACGACAAAAACTATTGCTATGGATTCTTTGTAGACGTTAAGCAGGTGTTCGACCGAGTCTGTATAGATGGATTGCTCCAGAAAATCAAGATGAGTCTTCCCGCCCCCTTCTTTCTTTTGTGCTCTGATCTAATAAAGCGTAGGTTTGAAGTCAAAATCAGGACAGCAATCTCTCCGTTTTGTTATATGAAGGCGGGTATCCTTCAAGGCAGCGTACTGGCAGACATCCCCACGGCAGATATCCCCACTCCGGATGACCTACATGAGTTCGCCTCCCCAGGCAAACACTTGATAGCCAAATTTGCGGATTTCGTGGCAATATTTTACACCGCCCACTGTGAGTACGAAGCCACTGATGGGGCCCAGCAATACATCCACTTGCTTGAGAGCTGGGCTCGCAGGTGGATCATCAAGCTTAATGCCTCGAAGTGCCAGGCGGTCAACTACACACTGAGTCGTGGCAAGGCTCCAGCAGTCTGGATAGATGGCAACCCCCTTCACCCTGGTATATGCGTCAAGTATCTTGGAAATGTACTGGATTAGAGGCTTACCCTTGGGTCTCACATGGACGGCCTTCTCAAGCAGTGCTGCTTTAAGATGGCCAAGGCCAACTGGTTACTAAGCCCCGACAGCCCATTGCCACTTTGCTACAAACGTGCAGTTTACAACGCACCAGGTTTGGGGATTTGCATCTCGTACAAATCGAAGACGGTCACTGCAAAACATTACCTTGCGCTGAATGACCGGTGCTGACTCGTACATCGGAGACCTCAAAATGGATGAGGCAGCTATCGAATACTTCAAAAATTTCGGTGCACATGTACACACACATTCACACATAACAGCAAGGTATTTGCGACTCTTTTCTGTGCTGGTATTTAAATTCGTTTTATTTTCTTTCTCAACAATATTTAATTAATTGTGTGGCTGCTGAGTAGAGACATAGCAAGTGGTGCGGTCTGTCGCAAGTTCGAGCCCCTGCGGGAAAACTAATTTGTTTTTTTTGCTGGTGTGGCTGTTGAGTAGAGTCGTCAGTCGTAATGCGGTCAGTTGCAAGTTCGAACCTTGCCAAGGGAACTCTTTTTAAAATTTATTTGGTATTGGAATAAGAGGGATCAGGATGTTCCCTAGTCGGCAGCTCCCGAATAGAACTTGTTTTATTTTTGGTCGTTGTGATCTGCAACCCATTATCCAAGACTTAACAAAGTAGAGTGGCAGCCGGAACATGGGGCCAGCAAAATCTTAGTGGTTTTGTGTAAACATTTTCTGATAAGTTGAAGACACATGTAAAATTAGAATTAGAAAATTACCAGCTTCGCGCATCTGAGTGCTACATGGATATCACAGGTTTCTCAAGTAGCGAAAACTTTTCCAACACGTTGTAATCTAACCCATGCATATTCATCCATTGGACTGATGCAGGGACGATCTGAGCGAGCCTCAAATGCTCGTGAGTCTGGTCGTTTTTTAGATAGAAGTGATAGGAGCGATTGACGCGCTTAGGCACATTGGGGAGAATAAAGCAGTATGCACATTTTTAATGAGAAGCCTGGTCAAAACCGCATTGAAATCGTGTGCCTTAAATTAGATGCCGTTATCACAATTCCTTTAGGCTCGGCCAAAGCAGTAAACGATGTGTTGCAATAGAAATTGTTGTATGTAAACGAGAGCTACAATTTTAATATTAGAAAATAGAGCTCTGTTTTTGTTATACCGCGTTTTTTCTTCGATGACGGTATCTGAATCGATATTTATCAGAAGGCCAATATCCAATTTTGTGATATCATTTTCACAATGCCTGGATAAAGTATCAGGGAAAATATGTTATTTTCCTTTGCGATGTGTAGTGACAAATTAAGTAGAGTTTCTGCAGGCGAAACATTCTGCTTCCGCATAAGCCAAAGTAAGTTAGTTAAGTAAAGTTTGAATTTTTCTATCGGCAGTATGACGGCAAAGCATTCACGCTCAGTAACACTATAATTTTTGGATAGACCAACATGAGTTCGGCGAGGTTGTACCTTCAACAGAGTTCTAGAAAACCTCGAACTGCTTTAAAATTGTTTAGGGGGCCAATCAACACTACAACAACACTTCCGCCACTACCAATAAGAGCAAACAATGCCAAGTGGGACGAAAAATCCTTTGAGATGCTGTACTAGTCGTCTAGCGACTGAATTATCGACTGGCGGGATAATTTAGTCCATCGGAACCACACATCTTATTGCTTTTGCAAAGCTGAATCTGCCAACTGACATCTTTTATGCCCAGCTTAGATATAATGTAAGCTTGTGACAAAACAAGCTAAACAAGTTTCGGTGCTTGGCAAAAATAAAGCATTCTTTTTGTTGGCATCGTTAAGCTTGTGGGCATCAAGGCAAAGACTAGTTTTGTTGGGATTGATCACCAATCACATTGGAAAACTTCAAGGGCAATAGCATCCAGCTGGAGCATGTTAGTTATTCCACCGCGAGGAAAGAGCCCTGCTTAATAGGTTTCGCGTCCATTTCATGCTTACTGAGTGACAATTGCTTTACACCAGCTCCAGATGCTGATATAGCACTGAGCCGGATGTTCTTACGAGCTAACAGGGGTCAGCAAAATGCAACATAACACCAGCCGCAGATGCTGACATAGCTCTGGGCCAGATTTTCTTGCACGACGGCAGCGCAAGCGGGTTTGGGCAGCGACGCACACCAACACCACAGACTTCAGCGAGGGGTAAAAAAAAAAGCATTCGCGACTGCAGCGTGGTAATCAGTAGTTTTATACGTAGAAAATACAACCTTTCTAGGATCAAATAAAATGTAAGTGGGCCATCATTTGGCACAAACGTTTTTCAATTTGCGTGATTTATTTAAAATAAAATCGTAAACAAATATAAGTAGAAATATTAAAATTGCAGTAATTGTGTTCCCAACTAACTTTGAGTAACACAATTTTGCATCCATCAGCAATTTTCAATAAACTCTCCTCTGTCAGCATTCATTTAATTTACCGTTGTTGATTTGCCCTTGAAATCGTGTTGTTATTATTGTTGACAAGTATAGTCCATGAACAGCTCGTTTCTCAGGTACAGAGACCGCTCTGCGAGGGGATCTGAGTCAGACGACTCCACCACCTTAGGTAGGGAAGCCGTCCCGTAAAAAATCGCTGACAGCAGGTGTAAAATAGGAATGGAGCCTGAGCAGCTTAGGGCCTTGGTGCAGGCCGCAGTGGCCTCCGCCTTAGAAGCACAGAGCACAATATTGAGGCAAAGAGATGCAGAGCTGAGGGCTTCCTTAGACGCTCAGGTACAAGAATTGGTATGCAGAATATCTACCAGTAGTAAAGAAACACCGCCGGTCCAGGCATTTAAGCCGGTGGAAATCAGAAACGACGTCCAATGTAATGAACCATTGGACACCGTTAAATGCTTACCAGAATTACGGGGGTGCCAGAGACGTACGCCTCTTGGAGACAAGGTGCGATAGTGGCATATAAAATTCACAAGCCATACGACGGCAGCTCACGCCACTACCAGGCGGTCATTATTATAAAGAGCAAAATTAGAGGGGCAGATGACGGCGTTTTGGGTCAGTTTGGCACAGTAATCAATTTTGATGCCATATTAAACCGTCTCGATTTCGTTAACAACTTTACAATACTATGACGAGGTTGAGAAAAAGCTAACTCTTCTCACCAATAAGGTCAACATGTCTTATGAACCAAGCATGGCACAAGGGCTCTGTACAAAATTTAGAGATGATGCGTTGCGTGGTTTTGTCTCAGGCCTAAAGCGTAGCCTGACGGATGTCCTGTTTGCAGCAAAGCCTAAGGACTTACCGTCGGCCCTAGCGCTAGCGCAAGAGGTAGAGGCAAACCATGAGAGGTACGCCTTTGCCGCTAGCTTCGCTAAAGGACAAGAAGATAGGGAACGAAAAGTGACCCCGAGGTCGCAGGTCCGTCAGCAAGATAGGGGTCAACAGCAGGGGGATCCGCAACCCAGGGGTTTCAAAAATCCTCACTTCACTAAACAACAGAAACAGCAACAAAGTCAATTTGAGCAACAGAGTGGCAGGTGGAACAAAGGTGGCGGGTCACAGAAACCAATGGACGTCGATCCATCTGTGTCTGAAATTCTACAGCCATCGCAAGCACCAGCCTACGTTAACTCTAGCGCTCCTCAAGCCTACAAAAGAACGGCCACGTCTGGGCGTTTAAGCAGACAGAGGAGGCAGAGAGTCAATCACACAGCTCACGAGCCGGATCAAGATTCAGGTTCGTATGCTAGCTCTGCAGCAGCAGCAGAACAGCAAATTGCAGACGACAATGGTAGCGGTTATGACTCAGACACTCTTAATTTTTTAGGGGAAGCTCCCTGCTGCCCTACATCAATAGAAGAGTAGCAGGGATCCAGATGGGGTTTCTTATCGACACGGGCGCTTCCAAGAAATATATCAGGTTACATAAAAATCTAAAAGGTGTGTGCCCAGTAAATTCTTCCTTCTCTACCCATTCCACCCATTCGGCACCACGAAGATCACTCATAAGTGCCTTATATCTCTGTTCTGCAAAGCTGCCACCTTTTTCTTACTCCCAAACCTGTCCACATTTGATGGAATTGTGGGCCTCGACTTGCTCACACAATCAGGAGTTTCGCTTTGTCTTTCTTCTGGCCAACTCAAATGTGGCGCAGAAACTGAACAAATCGAATTCCACTGGTGCGCGGATGTTAACTTTACCAATGTTGACTGCGACGACGCGCCCGATGCTGTAAAAGATGCATTCCTAAATGCTAAAAAGCAAACATAAGGCCTTCGCAGATCCGGAAGAAGCACTTCCCTATAACACATCAATGGTGGCAACCATCAGGACCACTGATGAACAACCAGTTTATGTCCGACTGTACTCCTACCCCATGGGAGCAGCGGAATTCGTTAATAAAGAGATTCAAAGCCTTCTGAAGAACGGTATCATCAAAAATCTGTCTTCCCTTACAACCACCCCATTTGGGTGGTGGACAAGAAGGGGACGGACGTGTTTGGTAACAAGAATATACGCCTAGTAATGGATCTTCGCAAACTTAACGAGAAAACCATCGCAGACAGATACCCTATGCCTAACATTCCAATGATTTTGGGGAATCTTGGTAAAGCTAAATACTTTTCGACATTGGACCTAAA